>NW_021319438.1:1003260-1026540 GCF_001605985.2 Dendrobium catenatum
TTGGCCTTTCATTTCCCCAAACCTGATTGATTTTGGTTGGAGGTGTTGTGGTTGTTTAGCTTCTTTCTTTTGCCTATAAATTAGAGATGTTTTGAGAAGGAAAATGCTGTTGATTATCTTGAGATAAGTTGCTTAAAAACCTGAGGGTTTCTTCTCTTGGAAAAGCTTGAGAGCTTGTTCCATCCCCTTTTCTCCTCTCTATTTCATTTTGGCTTCTAATCTCTTCTTCTCTACGCAAGTTCCACTCCATTTGTATCCTTTTTCTTGAGCTCTTGGAAGTTGTTTGTTGGCTGAAATTTGGAGACATTTGCCAGAGGAGTTTGGTAGGACGTTGGACTCATTTGCAGTGGTGGACCCTTGGTTTGCAAGCCTAAGCACAATTTTCATATATTTTCCTACTCTCGTTGCATGTGAGGAAACTGCTATACGGTTGTTCTGAGATAGCATTTTTATGTTATTATTTTGTTTCATTTGATTTTACTTTTGCTTATCCGAATGTTTTTTTTATTGTTTGCAAGTTATAGTGAATCGAGTTTTCTTCTATTTTATCCTTGTGTTCTCCAATTTGACTTTTCTTTCCAGTTTGCTTACATCATTACTATTCATATATATACATATCAAAGTAATGTATGCACCCCAAGCATATTTTCCACAAACGGTTTAATGATGTTTCAGAACTGAAAAAAGCTCAAACATATCCTAGAATCACTCTGAATTCAATTACCATATAAGCCATATACATACCATGTATTGCCATCTTTTGTCAGTGGTTGGCAAGCTCGATGATTCCAATGAAAAGCACCAATGCTGAAAGACAAGAACCCAAAGCATTAATGCCCAGAAAACTTGATTGGAATCAAGATGTAAGGTTCACTAGCAGATATATTTGGAAGGAAAGAATGCTTTTTACAGGGAAGATGAACTGCTAACGGACTCTTCCAAGTATAACAGAATTTTCATTAGTAGGTTAGGAGCTAAATGACTCCGTTATAAGGTAATTGATTTTGATTCCGCAGGAAAGATTATTTTTATGCTACGGCAAAAGAGGCAGCAAAAGCTATGTAAATGTTGCATTTCTAATAGCAAAACTCAAGATACTTCAAAAGAACAGTTTTAGACAAAACGTCATTGACAGATGATTCAGAGAAGATACAATATCTTGAACTGAAAGTCACAAAGTCGAACTCTCAATAACAAAGACCTAATTTAATTTATTTTAGATGCATTAACCAACCGCAGCACCCAGCACCAAATTTTGCCATTATTTATATTCTTATGATCCGTGGTTTGAGTTATTAAACTTTGCACCAAAAATCAACAAAGCCCATTTACATGGACCACAGAAAATGTAATTCATTAATTTACAAACCTGTTTTAGACAACTAAATTTTACATATATAGTTTGCTTGAGAGAATAACATAAGCCTTTTAATGCTCAACTGTCATGCATCGAAGTCCATATGCTGTTAAGTTTGATTGTACCAGAAGGCCTGCGTCAGTAATAACTCTAACAATAAAAGCTTCTAAGCAAATCTTATCAAATCATCAGAAACAGAACTTCGTACTGTTTAATGTAGCACAGACTTTATATAGTGGCGTGTTAATTTTGTATGTAGCACAGACTTTATATAGTGGCGTGTTAATTTTGTTAATATACACAAATATTGAAGTAAACTTTCTCATCGTTAATTATGTCATTGTTTGCCATGTGATCTGCCTAATATGCCCTGTGCCACAAAGACCCTGAACAGCATGGAGCATAAATCTTAAAACAAGCAATCTTGCCAACTGTTGGCATGGCACTCATCTTTATAATGCAATGAAGTGCTATTAATAAGAACTTCTGAAGGCTTAATCATCCATATTATTTCAGTGTGCAAGCCAAAACTGATGTGCTGAGACAGCTTTGCATTTACCCAAAGCATCAGTGCACTTTAGGGTAACCAGGTGCATGCGTTTAAAGCATGGAACCTCTCTTTTTTCAAGCAAATGGAAAGTTTTTTCTTTCATTTAAGTATTATTGAAGCTGTTCTTTGAATTTAGTATAACTGACACAAGCTTCCAAATGTTCTTTGATTTCTACGTTGTTCTCTATGGAGATTTTTGTCTTTTCATCCCTTGGTATAAATCTCATATGCTATCTTTACAAAATTAAATGTGAGAATACAATTAACATTAGTGAGCATAAAACCCTACATGAAAATAGAGACTTTTATTTTTATCGTCTCATTAACAAGATCAAAGTTGGAGAGGCTTTAAAGAAAATGAAGAGTGGAAAAGAAGTTGGACATGATGATATTCCAATAGAAGAGTAAAAGTGCAAAATAGATCAAGGAATTTCTAGGCTTATTAAACATTTTAATATTACTTTGAAGGATAAAAAATGCCAAATGAATGGAGAAAAAGTGTGTTGATTCCTATTTTTAAAAATAAAGGTAATGCAGAAGTGTGCACAAATTATAGAGGAATTAAATTGATGTATCATATATTAAAATTATTGGAAAGAGTAATTGAGCATTACGTTATCACGTGATACTAATTTTTCTCAAAATCAGTTTGGATTCATGCCGCGTAGGTCTACTATGGAAGCTATATATTTACTGAGAGATTTGATGGAGAAGTGCAGAGAGAGTAGGGAGGATCTAAATATAATATTTACTGATTTAGAGAAAACATATGATAAAGTTTCAAAAGAAGTGCTTTGGAGAGGTCTAAAAAAGAAAGAAGTTAATAATGTTTACATTCAAGTCATTAAGGATATGCATATATAAGTTGTTACTAGTGTGCAAATACAAGGTGGTTTGACTAAGTATTTTCCTAATTCAAATGAATTGCATCAAAGATTAGCTTTAAGCTCATATCTTTTTGCTTTAACATTTGCAAGAGGATGTACCTTGATGTATGCTTTTGGCTAATGATATTCTTCTTGTTGATAAGAGTAGAGATAGTTGATGAAAACTTGAATTATGGAGGTCAATCTTAGAGTCCAAAGGTTTTCTTTTGAGCAAAGCTTAAACCAAATACATGGAGTGTAATTTATAAGTATTAGATCTAGGGGTGGGATGTGACTATGGGTGATCAAGTTATTAAAAAGAGTGCAAGTTTTAGATATCTCTAGTTTATTTTTTCAAAGCAATGGTGAAATACATAGGGATATTATTAGTAGAATTCAAGTTGAATGGTTGAAGTGGAGGAATGCATAATGCTTGTGTGATAGAAAGTACCCCTCAAATTTAAGGAAAACTTCTATAATATGGTGGTGAGACTTACAATGCTTTATGAGGCAGAATATTGGTCATTAAAAGTGATAAAATTAAGTGTTGCAAAGATGAGGATGCTTAAATGGATAAGTGGCTTTATATTTACAGACAGAATGTGAAATGAGCACATACATGAAAAAGTTAGAGTAGCTCTAGTGGCAAATAAGATTCAAGAGAATCTCATTAGATGGCTTGGTCACATAAAACATCGGCTTTTTAATGACCCTGTGAGTAAACCTAAAAATACTTGATTAGAAAGTACTAAAAATACCCTTTTTATTATATTTAAATGAGAATTTGACTTTTAATAGGATACAATGGAAAAAACAAAGAATCATGTAGCCAAGCCAACAGTGATATAGAAACATGTTATTATTAATTTTGTTCTTGTAAGCTTTTATGAAATATTGTGATGCATGTGCAACTATGATTGTCATCTTTCAAGAAAAGTGATGTTACAAATTCCTCGATTTAGACATTCAAATTTATTGTTGTTATTGGTAATTTATGTATTATTTCAAACTTAAGGGAAAATTCTATAAGATGGTGGTGAGACCTGAAATGCTTTATGGTGTCGAATGTTGGCCATTAAAAGAGAAATATAATATTAAGTTAAGTGTTGCAGAGATGAGGATGCTTAGGTGGATGAGTGGCTTGACCCTTAGAGATAGGATACAAAATGAGCATATATGTGAAAAGGTTGGAGTAGCTCCAGTGGAAGATAAGATTAGAGAGAGTCGCCTTAGATGGTTTGGTCACATTAAACGGAGGCCTTCCGATGACCCGATTAAGAAAGTTGAAGTATTAGATTTTGACTTATGTTAAGAAAGGTAAAGGTAGACCTAAAAAAGACTTGGTTAGAAAATATTAGAAATGAACTTTCTTTATTAGATTTAAATGAGAATTTGAATTTAAACAGACATAATGGTGAAAAAGGATTCATGTAGCCGACCCCATGTAGTGGGACAAAGGCTTGATGTTGTTGTTGTTGTATTGGTAATTTATGAATTATTTCAAACTCATGCTTACTTGTTATTGAAAATTATTTCAATTGGTTGGCACAATATTGCAATGTAATACTATAAGCACTTAAAATTAGTAAATAGATTGCGCTATGATGTAGAACAAATATGAATTAACTGTACTGTCATATTATTTTAGTGAAGCTATCATTGCATTTCTATTTTAGTTCATTTATCATCTTTAATACAATTGGTAAATGTAATATGATCATTTGCCAATTATTTCAGCTAGTTTGATTATTAGTTTTATCTTGTAGGATCTTTTATGATAGATATAAGTCCATAACATCATGTAAAAGTGGAAAATGATGATGAATAAAATATAATAGTTTTTCTCACATTGATCAAAGTTGTGTACTTGGATCACTTTAAGTTGAGTGAATGAAGTTATTTCTTCCCTCACCATGCAATGTAAATATGAAGTTTTCCTCTAGTCCTCCACTATTCACTAGTTCTATCACAAAAATTTGGTATTAAAGTCAAAGACCCTAACTCCAAGCAGTTCAAAGTCATAAAAATTCTATTATCGTCAACTACTCCTTAGCTCCAAGGGTTTCCAAATCAAGAAAATTCTACTATCATCAATAGTAGTCACATTCGAGCACTTATAAAAACATCCTACGCATCCCAATACAAGTCACTCATTCACAGACAAATTATCGTGCAAATCTCTGCTTTATCTTCATATGAATCATAATATCTATTAATTGTATTAATTTGCCTTTAAATGAACATATATTCTAAGTTCATATCCTTATTTTGTTTCACTGACTAGCTTCTTTGCCCACATCCGTTCATGTGGAAACCCTTACCTATTTAACATTATACCTAGGCACCGGTGCAGTGGCCCTTGTACACTTCTCACTATATTCAAGTCATACAGCAAGTCGCTTATAGGGAACGCCCTAGCATTAACACAATGTATTAAAGCATTCATGTCAAGATTATTTGACAAATTTTACGTTGGCCATCAATTACCTAATGCAACTTTTCACTTTTCTCATCCTGGACCTAGTATTTGGCAATGATTGTTGACTACCTAATATGTATTTAAATGCTAATGATGATTATTAAATTGAAAAAAAGTCAATGAAATGTCATATCATGTGGGATAGGTTGCATACTATGATGATCTGTGCAGGGGGAAACTAAAATTCTAACAAAATAAGGCTATATAAGGAAAAAGGAAGATTCCTAAATCTGGACCCTAGAAAATTGATACTATAAGATTCAGCCTTAAGATCAATAGGTCATTAATAATTGTTATGCAAGATTGTCCAAACTTTATTAGTAAACTTTAGGGCCAACAGGCCAGGCGACAACCAATTATATAAATATACTAAAAGCATATAGGCATTCTATGACATTTCTAAGGAATTAATAAGTAATAATGAAAATGAAAATGATGCATAAGCTATTTCAAAGCTTATTTTATAATTTTAAATTTGATAGATGCATTTCACTTTCTTACAGGTATTCATGTTATTTGCTTAAAATTATGTATTTAAATGTCAAAGCCCATTTTCTTAAAAATTATCATTTCATTAAGCTAATTATATCTTTAATACAAAAAATGTTCATGTTAGTTCAAAAGATAAGCATACATATTATTACTTCTTTCTTGAATGTTTGAAGTTTGAACATTATATTAGAATTGTTTATATCACTAAGCATTTAGCTCATCAAACGTTACGATGACTATTTTTTGGAGAGGAAAAGAAGCAAGTAGGACCACAGATAGATAATTAAATTATCTTTACCCTAATATTTTGGGTGGATGCATGATTATGAGATGTGATATAAAAAAGGTAAATTAATGTAATTAAAAACTTCAGGTATGTATAAATTTCTCATAAAGGAATTATAATTTCTGTAAACTATTTTGACGGTTTAAATTATGCACACTTCCATACCAGTAAGTATGAGAAAATCTATAAAATGATGAGATATTTTTTGTAACAATCTAGACGGACTATTTTTCACTCACTCAATCCCGATTAGTAAAGTCAGGATTGTTGTTGAAGGGAAATGAGTCTGCCTAGATTGTCAGACTCTATTAGGCTTCATGGGTGATTGGAAGAAGGGTCGAAATGGGGTGTGATATAGCAGACCAATACAATCTCCAAACTTAATTCTATTGAAAAGAAAGCTGAATTAGGTCCCATGCAAGGCCAAGAAGACTATAAACTTAGTAAAAATTAGCTATTAATCAGTTTGCATATGAAGGAGATCTACCAAAACCAAAGATCTAACGTACGTTAAATGGTTTCTCATGGATGGGATAATAACACTTCTTCCTATCAGAAAATCAATTAGAATAGGAAATAACAACTCCATCCAACATAACAACTAACAAGCAAGGAAACACTCTTCTGACAACTTTTGAGGACATCATTCTTCAAGTTTTTTTTCAATTTCTGCAAAGAGTTTCTTTTTTTTTTTTTTTTTTGGGGCATTTAGGCCATTTAAGGAAAACTCCCACACACAAGGGGGGGGGGAGTTAAAATCAGCAAGTCAACTTAACTAGTTCAGTTATTTATGTTTGAGAAGTAATTAGTAGAACTCCACTGCCATTATTAACTCACCTATTATGAATCACAGTAAAGTTAGATACAGTGCAACTAATTAGAATATGCACATAAAATTACCCATAAGTTAACATCCCCGTGCAGAAAAATTTTTCAAAACTAAATAGGTTCAATTCAATCATAAAATGAGCCATTAACATAATAACAGATGTGAAATAATTGGTCTGATTACCGATTTTCTATTGAAAAGGAAAGAACATACAATCCGAGATAGAGCTTCATTGTAGAAAAAAAAAGACGTTTACTTATTAGTCACAAGAAGTAAAATTTAACCGTTAAACGAGCAAAAGGCAGACCTATCAATAATAAGGACGTACAAACTAACACCAAGTCCTTCCCTTGAACTTGTAGAGCCATGATGCACTGTCTGTAAGTAGAAGAAATCAAATCAGCCAGTACATTACGGTATAAAGCCACCTACATTCATAATTCAACAGATATCAAGTTTGGAAAAATCTGCTTCATTTATTAATATTTGGTTGGTGACGCATAAGGAAAACAACTATAAACAAATTGCGCACAGATAACTTAGAATAGACTTCTTTATTTAAACCAAACTAGACATTGTCCATGAAATTAAACTTCAAAATGCTCATGCCCAAATCTCATAGCAGCTTTAACATATTGCCACAAATATTGAATTTTCGTTGGAGGAAAATTTTTGTTCAAAGGGAAAGAACCATCCGTAGGGATTGCATCTTATATATTTTAACATTAGAAAGGAGTAACCACATAATTAATAAGAAGATATTTTCAATTTCAAGTTTCCTTGAAAATATATGATAGTAAGAAGAAAAGTTATGATCATTTCAGACAAAATAATACTCAATATAGCTACATATATGACTTTACAAATATTAGACCCCAAGAATAATTGTTCCACGGGATTTGAAGAAAAGTAGCACGATCATTAACGTATTTGGCGACTACTGACTACTGAAAATGAAACGACAGCAGCCATCCATCCTCCATTAGCCATCGGTACTACCTTTTCATCATGATAATTAGTTGCATCCCAACAACTGGGTTTAGCATTATGAATCCTTACTTTTCATTCAATTTTACTGAGTATGGTTGAAGGACTTAAACATATTCTTTGCAAATCATTTAATTTGTCCTCCTTTCACAGTAATCAAATCAGACCTTACTTCGATGCACATTTAAGAAAAAAATGTTAAAAATCTAATTGTTAAAGATTTGTAAAATGAGGATGACAAACAGTAAAAGTAGGTTAAGGAAACCAAAGAATTATAATTACAAAAGATATTCAACATGACAAACATTGGCACATTGGTATATGTTATTTGCATAAGACATAATTTTAATGAGTGGTACTTTTAATAAAATAAGTGAATTGAAAATAGATAAAATTTTTGCAAGGTGGATTAGTATAGTAAACACTGAGTTTATAATATGCAATGTTAGTCAATTTTGGAATTAATAATAATCATACAAGATCACTGGAAGATTAACTTATATCTAAGTATGATAGGTTAAAGCATCAATGATTTGTAAATACAAGAGAATGCGGATATAAAAGAGAATATAACTACTTTAGTTAATGTTTTGTGATTAACATGGAAAAGTAGGAAATTAAGAAATCATTGATAAGTACGTCAACTATTATAAAAGTGAAAATATCAAGAAGATGCGTGAAAACTAATAAGAAAAGGCAGCGAAGGGAATATATTAATGAAGTAATGAAATAACACCTATTGAAAATAAGGTGTTGGAAAATAGGTATAGTTATTTTGAGCATGTGATAAAAGGCAGAAGATATGAAAATAAGATGGGTAAAATTGATGAAAGGACTGAGAAGGCAAAAAAAACAAAACAAAGATAACGAGTCCTAGAGTTGCAACAAGCCACTCCCCACTACTTCTATGGAGACTTATGATGATAGTTAGGGGTAAAAAAATGAATAAATTAATTAATTAATTAAAAAAATGATGATAGTTAAGGGTGTGAATCAACCACCAACTATGGCCCCTTCATCTGAAAAGGGCGAGGAGGAGCACACACACTCCTTTTTATTGAGTATTTGACTACCTCCAACCTTTCATTGTTCTTAACAGAAACAACTAGGTCACCATTGATGATGGTGCAAATTCACCAACCCTCTCTTCAAACCAAAAGAATATCCAACTAACCCAACCAAAGCTTATGCAAACCAATTTAGTGTAACTCAAATTGGATTGGTCCCAGTTAGCACAAACCAATAGCTGTAAAAAATAATGTCTCGAGATGCATACTGAACATGCATCGATCTCAAGGATTGTATGATGGGGTATTGTTTCTTTAAAAAAATTAGGCTAAACAGTCAAATTTTCTTGGGAGGCACTACATTTCATTTAAGAAATGAAAAAATATATATTAAAATGGAGAAAAACAAGAATGTGCATACTAGATGCTATAAGCTCAAATGTGCTAATAGCATACCTTCAAGAAGTTAACTTTATAGTAATTATCAAAATTCAAAAAATGAAATTATTTAAAAAGTTAAAATAAGTTTGAAGCTCACGAGCTAAGAATATTCACTAGATAATATTCAAAGAAAATCATATTCAAGCATTAATAAAACAGGAATCAAGGTCAAAAGAATTTAAAAAATAAATAAATAGAAGTTGATCAAAATGATGTCTTCACCCACTTTCTAATAATATTAGCTTAAAACTTCACTTTTAAATAAGTGGTACCCTTACATAGCAAAAGAAGTTAAGGTTTTTAAGCTATGAACAACATAACAAGTTCATACTCCAGTTATAGCAAAATGGTTCTAGGCATAAAGCCTCATAAACCATTTGATACTAAAAAATAAGAGAAGATAAGAGTCGCAATTGTCATGAAATGTCAAAACTAAAAAGTAAAGGGTAATGAATTAGAAGATTTGACAATTAAGATAAATGTAAAATCCATGAATTAAAATACATAAGCATGCTCGATAAGATTAAAATATTTATGCAACTGCAATATTAAGCATATAAATGGAGATTGCTTGCCTTCAATGCAGCCAAAAATTCAGAGCTATTGTAACATCGGATATACAAGAAACGTTTCATACAGGATAAAAACAATTCATGATCCAGGTGATCAGCTTGTGAATCCATGAAGCTATTCCTGGGAGAGACTTTGTCTGAGTCCCAACAGGTACCATGAGTTGAACCTAAAACATCAAAATCTAAACATCAATCTGCTAATAAGGATTGTTTTAATAAAAAATTAGCATGCTCAGCCTGTATACTATTCTAATGTTATTTATTTTGATTAAGCTTAACATGATAGTTGCACATGCTACAACTGTACATACTACAACCATGCATGCTAAAAATATAAATGGTGTAGAATTGAAACTTGTGTAGCTGATGAAATAACTACCAAAAATCAGAATATTAGACTAGCGTTAAACTTCTAATAGTAAAACTGTTTTCAGCATCTTCTGGAAGTATTTTGTACAGTCAAAACACTGAATGGCAGGTTGATGAACGACGTTACTCATCTCTATCAATCCTACTAGTACAAATCATTCTCATCATAATAAAAATATTGGCATTCACTGGTGAGATGCACCTTGGAAATGATAATAGGTATTTATAACACAATAATGTAGCTATACATCCAAACATATAGCTTGGTCATTGAGCATCTAAATTGCAGAAATATAGGTTTCAGTTAAAAAGCACTGCTTGATCATTTAGGATATTGGGCACAACAGTGAAGTATGATAAACAAAGTGGGAGAAAAATCACACGGTATATTCCTTTTAGAATCAAATTGTCAAAATTAGCATTAGTTACTTAGATTGAGTAAGCCAAAAACAACCACCAAAACTTTGGTATTTTATTTGGGCTTAGCCTCCCTAATTGTTATGGTTTTGAGGAGCATGCACATTATTAGCATTGTAAACTCCACTCAAAAATTAGAGTGTCATAATGTTCTAAATCAATATTTATGATTATGGTTCGAGCGATTGTTTAGCAATATTTCTCTTTGCCCCTGCTAAAAAGACTGGTCTCTACCTTCCTCCCTCTCTCCCTCCCGCAACCCTTTTTTCCAGCTTCCTTTCCCACTAAAAATTATTGTTTCGTCATATTTATCTCCAATCCTATAAAATCCAACTGATGTTCCAACACCAGGTAGCAACGCCAAGCTTACATACTCACTTCAAGAACGAAACACATCGAAGATAAAAGTAAATTACCATACGCACTCATGATACGAAGCTTCAGCACCTGAGCAAGCCGAAGCACGTCGAAACGACAATCCAAATCAATGTACGCAACCACCATCTCCAGCCCACGGAAACAGATTCCGTTCCACTCCCAGGGCAGAATGCAGTGAATGGCTGCCTATGAAGAAGTGGAATAAAAGGAACGAAGGCAAGTGAGTGAAAAAGAGAGGAGAGAATAACAGAGGCTAGGTTTGCCTGCAAGAGGATCTCGCTTTTAGCCGAGGGAGAGGGGCCAGTGATTTCGACGACATCGCCAGCTCGAATGGAAAAACGGTTGAGGGGAGGGAAGAAAAGGGAAGGGCGCTCTTCTTCCATTCTATCGACCATCGCCTTCGCAGTCTCATTGACAAGGAGCCATTCCCTAGGGTTCGCCATGTCGAGGTATGTTTGCCTTCCGCCTTGTCGGTATTTCTCTCGTTTCAGCTGTTTTCTCCGGTGGCGAAATTAATTAGGTTCGGACACCGCACCGGTCAGGTTCGGTTCGGTCGAATCCGAAATTGATTGGGGAATATTTGAGTCAACTCGAATTCGACCTATTTTTAAAAATGGGTAATTTGTCAGACCCGAATCAGACGTACTTCAGATCCGAGTCAATCTAACACATCCCACAAAATTGGGTCGGCGACGACACTAAGAAGATTGAGGGCAAGCGGACAGCCAACAACGGGATGATGCAGACAGTTGCAAATGGGCCAGACAACGAAGAGCACACGGATGCGGACAGCTAGATGACACAGATGCCTGAGCTGATGCAACATGACGGGCGCGAGACGCGGACGGCGGAGCTGACGCGACGCGGGATGATGCGGACAGCTGAGCTGACTCGGTCTCCAGGTCAGTCCGGGTCAATGTTGAGTTTCCGTGACAACCCGAACCCGACCCGTTTTTTCAAACAGGTCGAAACCTTTAACTCGAACCCAACCCTTTTCAGTTTAGGTTGACCCGAATCCAAAATTTTTGTGTTGGGTTTGAGTTGAGTTTTCAGGTCTTGTCAAATATTGACAACCCTAACCATAATCCCATAATAACCCCAAACAGAAATTAGACTTTATGTGCTGGAAAGGCATCTCCAACAAAAAAAAAAAACTCATTTTTTACTTCAAAGTATAATAACACTCTAAAATATAGTAACCAGCTTTTAATCGAATTATATTTCATAATATAAAAAAAATAATATTTTGAGTATGTATTTTTTTCCAACCAAGTTAAAATAGGGGTTGAGAACAGTGTAACATCAATATTAGCATCGCACTATTCACTTCGTAAAAATGTTGTTGAATCTCGCGTTCAGTTGGAGCTCGCGGCGGACGGCAAACACTATTTTACAATTCGGTTGGAGATGGCTTAAGTGGTGATACTTTTTTTTTCTTTTCTTTTCTTTTTATAATATGTTCAAAATTTATTTTATAAAAAAAATTGAAACCCTCCCTCAATAGTCAGATGAACTTTCACATAATAAGCTGCTCAATCTTTCTTTACAGTATCTTAATCATCTCCAATGATCTCCTAGCGCATGTAATATTCCTTCTTAAGCAAATTTTCTTGTCAAATTTTTCGTATTCATCTCCACCTATAGGTTCAAGGTTAAAAATGTTATAAGCTCAATTATTCTTTTAATATGTCATTCATTGTTGAAAACTAAATCTATAAATACATTGAACATTTTATTAATTGTGATGAACATAGAGAAAATCTTGATCTAACTATTTTTTAACATTATTTGTAGGTTTTGTGAATAAAATTGAAACAATATTCAAATAATATTCTAACATAGTTTACACATGATTCAAACACGCTATAATACTATTTATTCGTAATGATTGGTCTCGCGAGTGCAAACGCTCGCACAGCTAATTATTAGTCCTACACACCACAACAGAATTGTTTGAGCATGATGAGTTTGATCTGTCTCACACTATAGATATTAACACTTTATGGATGAGCACATGCAAGACAAATTATTAATGAATAATTTAATTAGGTTTGATTGTATTTATTAGATGTAAGTGACTATGTGATGCATTTGATTTGATATTGATAATATATAATACATGTCAGTGATGTGCTGAGATGATACATTATATGATGATTATGATGATTATATACATGTTAATGACATTTATTTTATAGGAGACAAAGGATAGCAAGCCTTAAAGGATAGATAAGTTCAAGGCCTATGCTCTCTTTATTGTTTGTTTACTTGCATTACTTTATGTGTTTACATTACTTTTATATTAGATTATTACGTGATGTCGCCTCGACATTAGATCCTAGGATTTTTCTTTATTAAAACATGAAAGCTTAAATGAATTTAAAATAATTTTGACTTATTTGCACTCTAGCATACATAATGGCTAGGTACTCGACTCATCATCTTGTGGTATAGACACATGGCCTTATTAATGACAAAACCTTAGTTGATTCACATCATGACAGGATAATGTGAGTCTCCAAATAGACAAGAATACATCTTAGAGAATATAACAAAAACTATAGCATTGCATTCATATACTTTATATGCATTGCAGTTTAGGATCTCTTTGTCTCCTTTCATGTCAAATCATCCTAACATAATGGCCCCACATTTTGCTTATGTGTTCAAGTGATTTGATGGGATTCTTAACCTAGGCAAGATGTATGTCCAATCCATAAGCTTTTTCATCCCACATGATCAAACTATAAGTCTCAATGTTCACATCTTATATATCTTTTCTAACACATTCATAAGATTTTTTTGGGTTGAATAACATTAAAAAAAATCAAGCTTTAAGTCTCATTTTTCATATTTTTTTATACAGCCTCTATCTCATTAAGAAGATTGTAGGCTCTTTAATTCCACGCAATTAAGCTATAAGCCACATCTTAAGTTTCCTTTCCACTATATAGAAAATGCACTTTTATTTCATAATATTTAGCCTTATGTTATTGGGAGTCTTATCAGCCTTAACATGTACCACCATATGATACTACGAATCTAGAAGGTTTTTCCTTCATATAAGATAGGAGTATAAGTTTTGTCTATCAGCCTAGGTTTATGTTATCCCTATTAGTTTATGAGGTTCTGCTGAATGAAGTAATCTATGGTTGATGACATGGATTCTTAAGTCGCTACATGTAGAACAAGGACTCTTAGAACACTAAGTGATGGAATCATTGGATATTGAATGGGAAATTCATCCTATTTGATATGTTGGTCTCTAAGTTTCCTTTATCTAATGCAACTAATTTGCTCCAAAGACCATTTCCTATACATGAATAGAGATATGAACTTAGACGGTTTATTGGAACTAGTGAAAGAGTTTCCTGAAATACCTAAGAATATGAGTGTATGATTTTGTGTTATTTTCTAATTTTATAAGTTAAGTTTTCCAATGGAATTTTTAATATATTTGAAGTTATCTACGATTTCTAGTTGTTTGAATATTGATGAGTCGATTTGATTTAGAAATTTTGTTTTGCACATGTTCCCTCTCTCAAATTGATATAGAAATGTAAATGACGATATTTTTCAAAGGTGGGAAGATTAGAACAACCCAAAATACGAAAAAAAAATTAAAATTAAAATTAAAATTTTATATGAACATGAAGCGATTTGAACGTTGTGCTTTAGAGCGCTTATATATATATATATATATATAACATATTATAAATGGGTTGAAAGTGAGATACTATGATTTTATATGAAAATACTAAAATGTGATATGGACTGAAATGATTGATAGGATTGATACATATTGGAATATGATATTGATATAATTGAAAGGATATTATGATTAATATTGGATATATGAAATGATGCCTTATGTGATACCTTTATGATTCACTATTTTAATTCACTGATGGGAGTCATAAGGAGCTGGAGATTGATTGTTAGTCATAATAAGTCGGGGCAACTCATTTACGCAATCGAATAGGAGTTATAAGGAGTACATTGATTGATAGAATAAGTGAAAACTAATTGTGAGTCATAAATATATGAGCAAGATCAAGATGAATATTTGAATATTACTATTGATACTAACTGATATTCATACGGAATATTGATATCGCCTAATGTTACTAATTATTGTTACTATTATCGATACTGATTTCTATTACTAATATTATAACATATGATATAATAGATTGAGATGTAATGTGTTAGAGAAGTATAATTTGATAAAAGTAACTGGTAGAATTAATAAATATTGATATAATATATATTTGTTTATATAATTCAAAGCATTATTGCATTTATTTCAGTTATAAGATTTCAATACTTGTTAAGCTATTTACTCATTACGTGATTTTATATAATTTCAGAAAAGGGTAAAGACATATGGCATGAGGCACTAGACATTATGCATAGTTTTCTTTCAGCATTGCTAGTTTACTTTTACTTAAATTTCTATGGTTTATGTATATTTTTTGTAGCCTATGAAGGTTATTGTACAAATTATTTTAGACTCTAGATATAGAAATATAATGTAAATAATGATTATAGTAATATGAATTATATTTTTCATTATTTATATTTCTTTAATGCAACTAATCAGCTGTAGATATCAAATTGATCTAGTTTTAAATGATTATTGACTGTTATTTAAAATAAGAAAGAACTAACTAAATGAAAATAGAAAAAAAATTCTTCCATTTTAGATCTTAGGACATGACATTACCCCAGACTTGCAAGGTTCTCACCCATTGATGGTTATTAAGGCTCTTTTGATTAGGATCGGCTGCCTTTTTGGTTGTCTAGAATACTATGATCCAAGATCGTTGATTCATAATATCTTGATCAAACTTGTCTCCTTTCACCCCATTCACTTATAATTCTATGAAGGTGTTATTACATGGTACTATAATTCTAGACTTGGGCATCTCCCACTAACTAATATGGTGATGTAAATATCTCTTTCATGTTTGTTTTAATGCATTTGAGACTATTCTTCTTAATTCTTAGGACGTCTTACACTTCACCCTCTATAAAGCCCCATATGATTCATTATAAGTTTAACCTGACCAAGCCTATATCAATTCTACCCATACTGGAAAAAGCATTAAATTCTTAGTCAAAAGTGTTTTTAGATGTGCATAGGATGCAATTAATCTGAATAGCTTACTCATTTAGGAAACTGCAACACCCATTAATAATTAAAATAAATCCTATTTTTTGTCACATTCTATGCAGAGGAAATCTACATAACATATATATGCAGTATGCCTTCCATTGATCCCCATATATAGGCCTATAAAGTGTAGTTGTTAGCTATGACCAATCCTTCACTACATCTCTATAGGCATCTTTCAAAGTCCACAATAATGTTACCCTAAGATTTGTCACAATATAGTTCATAAAAAATATTTATGCAAAATAATATTTTTTTTCATACGAATTTCATGTCATCAGCTATAAATATAACATGTATTTAGGTATTTTATAGTTCATGCAGATTTAGTGCATAAAAGTAGTAAGAAATGATAGTATAGATGAAATAAAAATTGTCAGGTAAACAAGAAAACATAAAAGGGCAACTTTTAGGTTTCTTGTCATAGATTTAAACAATGAAGAGAGCTCCTAAAGATAACAAAATCACTTTTTTCCCTCTTAGGTGTAGCCATGAAGATTTGTTGATCATTGGTTTTCACCCACCTAAAGTCCCCAGTCTCAACAACAAAGTTTTGCCTAACACCTTAGCTATAATAGCCTTTAATGTGGTAATTCTCCATTTAATCCTTTTCCTACAATCACCTATAAAGCTAGATATATTTTCACACATTTTCTTCTGAACATGGATCACTTAAAGCACAAGTTGTACTAGCTCTTGTAGATGCATCAAAACATTGATAGGAGACATTTCAAGGAGTGAATCAATTGTTAGGCAGAACATAGTAAAATGGAACATCCCTCTTCTGGTGGAACCCCAAATTTGACACCACGTCAATCCATCCAACCATTTAGTCAGTTAAAAACTATATATATTATATCATGGACAAGGTATCTAATGCACGCTACGATAACTCTAACTTGTACAATAGAATTTGGCGGAGGAAGAGTAATGGTAAGTTAAAAACATGAAAGAGAGATTTAGTGGAGTAGAATAATGGTGTATCATTAGTTAAAATGAAAATCTTAAAAAAAAAAAAAAAAAAAAAAAAAAAAAAAAAAAAAAAAAAAAAAAAAAAAACAGAATAAATAATAGTAATTTATATGCATTATAACATTGTCAAATATATAAGTTATATAAAAGAGAAAAAAATAAAACAACGGATTTAGGAAGAAAAAATACATAGGGTGTAAAAAACTTGATTTTTGAAAATAGTATCGAGCTCAATAATTTACTTTTTTTAACTCATTTAATGCATAAAATTTAAATTTTAATAAAACTATTAGTCATCTATAACATACATACATAGAAATAAAAGAGGATAGCAAGAGACACTAGAGTTATTATGTAAGAAAATCCTAACAATAAAAAACCATGGGACCTAACATAGTATGAATATTTTCACTAGTATATAATGTAATTAATTATAAATGATTCCCTTAACCATACTTGAGAAATGTGTTGATACAATATAGTGGACATAAATTATATTAGCGAATTTCGTGGTGGAAGCTGGAAGAGCCTAGTAGCATGAGAGTTGCCTTCAATAGATCATTTGCAATTTGTTTGATCATTATTCTTTAAAGAGAGGAAACTATAGGACAATAATTATGGAATAAATATTGGTATTGGTATTGAGAGTTAAAGTTAATGTTGACATAGGCAATGTATTGTGTTGATATTGTTGACGATGGTTGGTGAAGAAGTCAATGAGCATCAACATTAGGCCTTATAAGCAATGATGTGTGTCAATGGTATTGCTAATGACATGAATAAGTGTTGATATGTGTTGATGTAATCAAGTGAGAGTGACTAAGAGATTCTAGTGGGATGAAACTTGTTATGAGACTGTAGTCAAACGACAGTACTTGAATGATCATAATCAGGCGATAGTTGTCAGGAGATTGTAATCAAACAAAGGGGGTTAGAAGATCATAGTTGGGTGAGATTAATATATGATCATAGTTAGGTGTCGGTGGTCAGAGAACCGTAGTAATGCAATAATGGTCGGAGAATCATAGTTAGGGAAACTATGGTCTAAGGACTAGAGTCAAACGACCATGGTAGGAAAGCGTGGTTGGATGATAAAGTTCAAAGGATCATACTTGACTGATGATGGTTGGAAGATCATATTCAAGCGACAGTGATTTAATATTTGTAGTTGTGTGATGGTGGTTGAAAAACCATAGTTGAGCAAGCTGGTTATAGAGGCAAGGTGGTCGGAAGATCATAGTATAACTACACTAGTTGAAGGATAATAGTCAAGCAATCGTGGTTAGTGTATCTTAGTCAGTTGGTTGTGGCTAAAGACCTTTGTTAGGTGATAGTGGTTAGGAGATCATAACTGGGTTATAGTGATCAAAAGATCATAATCAAGTTATGGTGGTTTGGGGATCTATAATATCACGTAATTTAACTCAAACAAAATTTTTTTTATGACTCATTATAAGTCTAATTTTTCAAACCATCTTCACCATAAGATAGATATTATAATGATTTAATTATAATAATTTTTTCATATTTTTTTAGCACTGGTGTAAATCCTTAAGAAATTAACACTTATCGGTAGAAGTAAAGATTTCGCAATCCTCATATGTTTGTTTTGCAAATCGATTTAACCAGAATTTTTTTAATAAATTAAGTTACTTTATGGATATTTTTCTATAATTTTTAAAACCCTAAAAAGATTTATATGAATATTATATTAAAATTTTGGTTAAATTACATAATTATATAATATTATATTATTATTTTAGTACAAATATCTTAATCCATTGAATGAGCTAGCCAAATGCAATTTATTCCTGTTCCCATTCGTTTTTAACAGAGCTAGAGAAATAGAAAGCCCCCAAATTCGAAAGAAATTAAATGAGAGAGAAAATAGAACTTGAGATTTAGAGGCCGCAAAGTGATTTTCACTACTCAATCTTGTTGGAAGATTTATTTGTCTCACTGTAAGGAACGATTACCTTATTTTTTATTTCAATAATTTGATATTTTTGATATTTTTCTGATCAAATTTATATTTTTGTTATTAAAAAACAGATAATTTTGTATTTGCAAAACTTTCACCGCATAAGTTTTAACTTGTGATAGATCTCGTTAATATGAACATTTTTTACATATACCAATTAGTTGACAGTTGAGCCTACTTAAGACTAGTACCCAATTGATTGACTTGGTGTTGATCGATACCCAATTGGGCAATTGATGAGGTGGAAAAAGATGTTATATTTATGATTGCATTTATATGATAGTACATTTGAATTGATTAATAGTACAATGAATTGACTGATAATATAATTAAAATCATATTAGTATCAATATTGATACAGCATAACATATCATACTGACAAGATTTATTAGATGATAGTACGATTTATTGTATGTCTTATAGTTTGATATATCTCTTTTGACTTCATTGATCATATTGATTTTATAATTGAATTTTGAGATTTTTTTTGCTTATATTAAGTGATGATTGATATTGATTATAATTGAAACATATATTAATTATTTTGCCTTGCACTGAAAACAGTGATAGAGTTTTGATTACCTACTAGACTTTCTAGCTCATTATATGAACTTTTTTATATTTTATTTTTTCTCTCATTATATGGACTTTAATGATTTCATATCAGGGAAGGGGTCAGGATCGTGAGCAGTAATACTTGTCACGACCAACCCGACCATGATGGATCCCGCTCGCATCGGGTCGCGACGGAACTATTAAAAAATCCATGATCGAGCTTTGAAATTTGCTTCAGACTTTCTTCCAAATATTAAATAGACATAAAAACACGGAGCTACTATAAACATCCAAATACAGAACAGTTCATCTATCTTTTTTTTCATCAAAACAATCATATACAATATAATCCATGCTTCAGACAGAAATAACAGAACATAACAGAAAAGTCATGACTGTACCAAAAATCAAAAGTACAAAATACATAATCTTAGATCAGACACAGAACTTCTAGTCCAAGACTTCCTTCTCTTTCCCAGAACCTGAAAACCACGCAAAAAATAAGGATGAGCTAACAGCTCAGCAAGACATCACACACCAATCAAAATAGTCAGAATTTCACATCTGAATCCCATCAGAAAATAGCCATACGGAAATCGTAGAGCTGATAGAACAGATACTTGATCAATCAGAAATTAGCTTACGGATACAGAAAACTGAAGTCATTTCAAATTAGGGTTCAGAACATATATTATAAAGCTTTTAAATCACAGAGCAGAAAGAATCGTACAGAAATCAGAAATCATATATCGGATAATTCATAAAACAGACTAGATAAGTCATAGAATAAATTATCAGATATCAAACATCAGATTCCCTGACCCTGACAGAATCTCATCGGATTCTGGCCTCTTATGCCTCCCTTCCCTGACACAGACAGAATCTCGACGGATTCTGGCCCCTTATGTCTCCCGTTGTGCTTATAGCACCAGAACATATCAGATATACAGAATTTCCGAAATAGAACTTATTTTCCGATTTCAAAGCTCGTTTCAGATTTCCCGGACCCAGACAACGGAATCACATAGGATTCCGGCCCTTTATAACTCCCTTCTGATAGCATGCACGCATCAAAGCATTCAAATCAGAAAATTGGAATTCGTTAGAAAATTCGTCAACGGCATAACGGCAGTATACATAATTTACACAAAAATCACAGATTTAGAAATTTACCAAATTATCACAGAATATCAACAACAACATTATAAGACTTTCATTGTACTGAAGTAACATTTTTCAACATCTTGAAAATTCACAATTCAATTAAAACGCTGCAAAATCCAAAATATCCAGTAAAAATCCTCAAAAAAATACTCAAAACGTGCACAATTATCATCTCAGAAACATACCAAAAGTTACGCGGTAAAATTTTTAGCAGGTCGAAATAAAATTAATTATTCGCTAACGAAAACAAAATTCGGCACAGAAAATGCGTCAAAAATTTTGTTTCTGAAAATTGAGAAAGGAGGAATATGCCTTACCTCGAGTTGGTCAACTTTTCCAACTACGGCGACGGACGAAAACGGACCGAAGTCGCCCAAAAATCCACTTTTCTTCTTTTCCCTTCGTTTTTCTCTCTCATGGGCATTCTCTCTCTTAAAAAACGACACTATTCAGATATTTATTAAGCAGGATCGTCCCGGGACGATCTTCTCTGGACACAGATCGTACAGACGAAAATAAATTCCAATTTGTTTCGTCCCTGGATGAAACTCTCTGTCTGGTTCGTCCCGACGGTTCGTCCCGACCCTTCCAGGTTCGTACAGACGAACATGCAAATTTCTTCACAATCTGTACCGATCGTCCCGGGACGATCCACTTCGTCCCGGGACGATCCTGGGAGGAAAAACAGTCTTTACAATACTAATAACGATCTTCAAGTTCTTTAGGTTTGGTTCTTCATTTTCTTTTTTTCTTTTGTAGTGAGGAGTCTGTAATAGATTAGTGATTATAGTGATCTCATAACTAGTATTAATGACATGCTGATGGATAAATAGTAAAAAATATTTTTAATGTATATGATTTTAGTTGTTTTCGCTGGTTATTATTTATATTGATCATTTACAGAAGCTCTAATATATTTTAAAATGATAAATAGACAATTCTTCCAAAATTGATCTTTGTGGCATTACATGATCATAGCCGGGCAATAGTGATTGAAGGATCGTAATCTGACAACAATGGTTGAAGAATATCAATTAGGCAAGATAATCTTAAGATGAAAGTTGATCATGGTGGTTGAGAGACTATAGTTGAACTACGATGGTCAAAGGATCGTAGTCTGGTGCTAGTGGTTGGAGAATCATATTTTGGTGATAGTGATCAAGAAACCATATTTAGTTGAAGGTGATTGGAGTACCATGGCCAGTAGATGGCAATTAGACGTTTATAGTTGGATGATGATGTAAAAAAATTGGGTGATAATAGTTAGAGAATTATTGTCAGGTGACAGTGGTCAAATAATTATAATTTGGTGACGATAGTTAGAGAATCAAAATCAAGTGATAATAATCAAAGGATTATACTCGGGAGACGGTGGGCGAGGGTTGAATGATGATGCTCTAATTGTGATGATTGGATGATGGTGGCTTGATAGCCATAGTCAAATGGTGGTATTTTGATGATAATGGTTGAAATAGTGATTTAATGGCTATGGCCACATGAAAATGGTTTAATGTTATTGGTTTATTGGTGATGGTTTGCTTATGGTGGCCCAACGACAACAGGTAAATAATGGTGGTCCAATTAAGCTCCAAAATTCTTGAAGCCCTTAAGCTCTTTTAAATTTCTAGGCTATAGTCCTTTCCATGTTCAAAATGGTGATTTATATATAATTTTTTAGATTAGCATGCTTCATAATTATAAACAAATTCCAAAACATTCAACCGAATGACCCATATTGATTTCCTCAATTGTATACCATGATTTTAACATTTAAGCGCCTTAATGATATTAGAAGTACAATGATCTTATGCTTGTTTGATTCATCTAGTTGAAACGATCAATTTGACTATAAACATACAAGTTTTAGAGGTCATTTTATCTTCTAATTAATATCCCAAAATTTTTAATTAAAATTCAAGTATATAATTTAGGCTTATTCGGATTCAAATCATCATATACATATATAAAAAAACACAATTTGTATAATTTAAAAATCATGAAAAACTTGCTATGTTCTATGCACCTCAAAAAGCTATAAAATCAGGCAATATTTTTCTTATTAACAGACCTAAATTATAAATTCATTTTATTGTTCTTAACTGAAGGCCTGTTTGAGGTCACTTCTATTTTTTATGTTTATTAACTTTTTTGCTTTTATTTATAAAAAAAAAATTTAAGTTACTTTAAAGGCACATAAAATAAAATCTTTAGGAATTCAGAGTATGTTAAAAAGAAGTTATAATAATTATCACCAACATCACCATCGACTTCCATCACTCGACCATCATCAACCATCACCAACAACTAGCCACCACTGTTGCCTCCTTGATGATCGTCATCATTATCACATAAATCAAAATTTTCAATATTCAACAAAAATTAAAGCTTTTATATATATATAT
>NW_021319438.1:1027127-1120712 GCF_001605985.2 Dendrobium catenatum
TCCTTTTAGAATCAAATTGTCAAAATTAGCATTAGTTACTTAGATTGAGTAAGCCAAAAACAACCACCAAAACTTTGGTATTTTATTTGGGCTTAGCCTCCCTAATTGTTATGGTTTTGTGGAGCATGCACATTATTAGCATTGTAAACTCCACTCAAAAATTAGAGTGTCATAATGCTCTAAATTAATATTTATGATTATGGTTCGAGCGATTGTTTAGCAATATTTCTCTTTGCCCCTGCCAAAAAGACTGGTCTCTACCTTCCTCCCTCTCTCCCTCCCGCAACCCTTTTTTCCAGCTTCCTTTCCCACTAAAAATTATTGTTTCGTCATATTTATCTCCAATCCTATAAAATCCAACTGATGTTCCAACACCAGGTAGCAACGCCAAGCTTACATACTCACTTCAAGAACGAAACACATCGAAGATAAAAGTAAATTACCATACGCACTCATGATACGAAGCTTCAGCACCTGAGCAAGCCGAAGCACATCGAAACGACAATCCAAATCAATGTACGCAACCACCATCTCCAGCCCACGGAAACAGATTCCGTTCCACTCCCACGGCAGAATGCAGTGAATGGCGGCCTATGACGAAGTGAAATCAAAGGAACGAAGGCAAGTGAGTGAAAAAGAGAGGAGAGAATAACAGAGGCTAGGTTTGCCTGCAAGAGGATCTCGCTTTTCGCCGAGGGAGAGGGGCCAGTGATTTCGACAACATCGCCTGCGCGAATGGAAAAATGGTTGAGGGGAGGGAAGACAAGGGAAGGGCGCTCTTTTTCCATTCTACCGAACATCGCCTTCGCAGTCTCATTGACAAGGAGCCATGCCCTAGGACTCGCCATGTCGAGGTATTTTTGCCTTCCGCCTTCTCGGTATTTCTCTTGTTTCAGCTTTTTTCTCCTGTGGCGAAATTAATTATGTTCCGACACCGCACGGGTCGGGCTCGGTCGAACTCCAAATTGGTCATGAACTATTTGAATGTTTATTTGATCTGGTCATATGACGTAGCTCTACGTTCGGCCGTCAGTAGAATCATGCCACGTGTTCTCACTATTTACCGCGCATCCCGACAACCCGACCGGAACTAACCCAGGATAGCTCGGTATTTCTCGATTTTGCTAGGTATTGTTAGATATTGGTCGATTTTGCTCGGCAATAACCAATACCGAGCAAATATCGAGCAATACCGAGCAAATACCGAGTAATACCGAGTTGTACCGAGTTTTTCTAAAAAAACTCGATACAACTCGATATTGGTCTTCACAGAGCGGTATTTCTCGTTATTGTCAAGCAATACCTAGCAATACCGAGCAAATACCCGAGTTCTGGTCCGGGTCAAGTCGTCGGGCCGCGCGGTAAAGAGTAAGAGCACGTGGCGACATGTTATTAGCGGTCGAACGTAGCTCTACGTCTGATCAGAGGACGTAATAATTGTTTGAACTATTTAGGTCAACTCGAATCTGGCCATTTTTTAAAACAGGTAATTTTATGGGACCCGAATCAGATCTACTTAAGATCCGGGTCAATCTAACACATCCCACAAAATTGAGTCAGCGACGGAACGTAGAAGTATGAGGGCACGCAGAAGTCTGAGGGCACGCAGACGACCAACAGCGAATAGAGGACAGTGAATGGCCGATGGCGGGCGGCGAAAAGAGCAAGCAAACAGCCAACAATGGGATGATGCATACAGTTGCAGACGGGCCAGACGACAAAGAGTACGCAGACGCCGACGGCCGACAGCGAGATGACGCGGACACCTGAGAGGACGCAACATGACGGGGCAAGATGAAAACGTCGGAGCTGATGCGGCGCACGATGATGCGGACAACTGAGCTGACTCGGTTTTCGGGTCAGTCCGGGTCAATGTTGGGTTTCTAGGTCAACCCGGACACAACCCGTTTGAGTCGAAACCTTTCACCCGAACCCAACCCATTTCGGGTTCAGGTTGACCCAAACTCGAAATTTTCGTATCGTATTCAAATCAGATTTTCGGATCGTGACAAATATTGACACTATTATTCATAAGCCTATAATAACCCCAAACAGAAATTAGACTTGATGTGCTGGAAAGGCATCTCCAACAAAAAAAAAACTTATTTTTTACTTCAAAGTATAATAACACTCTAAAATATAGTAACCAGCTTTTAATCGAATTATATTTCATAATATAAAAAAAAAAATTTGAGTATATATATTTTTTTCCAACCAAGTTAAAATAGGGTTTGAGAACAGTGTAACATCAATGTTAGTATCGCACTATTCACTTCGTGAAAATATTGTTGAATCTCGCGTTCAGTGGAACATGTTAATAAGTGAGTTAATTGTTAGGGAGAACATAGCAAAATGGAACATCACTCTTGTAGTGGAACACCAATTTTGACACCACCTCAATCCATCCAACCATTTAGTCAGCTAAAAACTATATATATTATATCATGGATAACATATCTAATGGATTCTACGGAAAACTCTAACTTATACAATAGAATTTGGTGGGAGGAAGAGTAATGGAAAGTTAAAAACATGAAAGAGAGATTTAGTAGAGTAGAATAATGATGTATCATTAGTTAAAATGATTTTTTTTAAAAAAAACATAGAATAAAGAATAGTAATTTATATGCATTATAACATTATCAAATATATAAGTTATATAAAAGAGAAAAAAACGAAAGCAATGGATTTAGAAAGAAAAAATAGTATTGAGCTTGATAATTTACTATTTTTTTAACTCATTTAATGAAAAAAATTTAAATTTTAATAAAACTATTAGTCATCTGTTAGCATACATATATAGAAATAAAAGAGGATAGCAAGAGGCATTAGAGTTATTATGTAAAAAAAAAACATGGCAATAAAAAACCATGGGGCGGAACATAGTCTGTATTATTTCACCAGTATATATCACAATTATAAATGATTCCCCTAACCATACTTGGGAAATATGTTGATACAATATAGTAAACATAAATTACATAAATGAATTTCATGGTGGAAGTTGGAAGAGCTTAGTAGCATGAGAGTTGTCTTCAACATAAATTTGCAATTTATTTGATCATTATTCTTTAAACAGAGGAAACTATAAGACAATAATTATGGAATAAATTTTGGTATTAGCATCGAGAGTTAAAGTTAATATTGACATAGGCAATGTCTTGCATTGATATCGTTGACGATGGTCGGTGAAGAAGTCAATGAGCATCAACATTAGGCCTTATAAGCAATGATGTGTGTCAATGATATTATTAATGACATGAATCAATGTTGATATGTGTCGATGTAATGAAGTGATAGTGACTACAAGATTCTAGTGGGATGAAACTTGTTGTGAGACCGTAGTTAAACGACTGTACTTGAATGATCATAGTCAGGCGATAGTAATTAAGGGATTATAGTCAAACAATGAGGGTTAGAGGATCATAATTGGTTGAGATTAATTAGGACCGTAGTTGGGTGTTGGTGGTCAGAGACCCGCAGTAAAACAATAATGGTCAGAGAACCATAGTTAGGGAAACTATGGTTTAAGGATTAAAGTTGGACGAACATGGTAGGAAGGCACAGTTGGGTGATAATGTTCAAAAGACGTACTCGATTGATGATTTTTGGAAGATCATATTCTAGCAGTGATTGAATATTTGTAGTTGAGTGATGATAGTTGAAGGACCATAGTTAAGCAAGCTAGTTATAGAGGCTAGGTGGTCGGAAGATCATAGTCAAACTACACTGGTTGAAGGACCATAGTCAAGCAACCATGGTTTGGGTATCTTAGTTAGTTGTTTGTGGCTAAAAGACATTTGTTAGGTAATAATGGCTAGGAGATCATAATTGGGTTATAATGATCAAAAGATCATAATCAAGTGATGGTGGCTGGGGATCTGTAATAGCCGCAATTTAACTCAAACAAATTTTTTTTATGAGTCATTATAAGTCTAATTTACAAACCATCTTCGCCGTAAGATAGATATTATAATATTTTAATTATAATTTTTTTTTCGTAATTTTTTAACACTTGTGCAAATTCTTAATAAATTAACACCTGTCGATAAAAGTAAGCATTTTGTAACTGTCACATGTCCGTTTTGCAAACTGATTCAACCATAATTTTCTAACTTAATAGAGTTACTTTATAGATATTTTTCTATAACTTTTAAAACCCTAAAAAGATTTGTATAAATTTTATATTAAAAATTTTAACAAACTATATAATTATATAATATTATATTATTATTTTAGTACAAATATCTTAATCCAATGAATGAACTAGTCAAATGCAATTTATTCCTCTTCCCATTCGTTTTTAACAAAGCTAGAGAAACAGAAAGCCCCCAAATTAAAGAGAAATTAAAGAAGAGAGAAAATAGAACTCAAGATTTAAATGCCGTAGAGTGATTTTGACCGCCCAGTCTTGTTGGAAAATTTGCTCGTCTCACTATATATAATGAATGATTACCCTATTTCTAATTTCAATAATTTGATATTTTGAACATTTTTCTGATCCCCCTCACTAATATGGGGATCCGCCCATGTTCATACATGACATTGACAAAAATATAGCATTTGCATGTAAGCAAGGCTAGATGGAAGGCTGGTTCTTAATATGAAATATGAAGACTAATACCAATTGGTTGACAATTAGGCCTAATTAAGCTTGATACCCAACTGGGCAACAATTGGGGTAGACCAATACCAATTGATTAACAGTTGGGCCTAATAAAGACTGATACCCAATTATGTGACAATTGGGGTTGACCGATACCAATTAATTGAAAGTAGGGCCTAATTAAGATTGATACCAAATTGGCCAATTATTGAGGTGGAAAAAGATGTTATATTCATGATTACATTTATATGATAATACATTTGAATTGATTGATAATACAATGAATTGATCGATAATAAAATTAAAATCATATTGCTATCAATATTGATACAACATAGCATAGCAGACTAATATGATTTATTAGATGATAGTACGCTTTATCGTATGTCTTATAATTTGATAAATCTCTTTTGACTTCATTGACCATATTGATTTTATTATTGAATTTTGAGATTTTTATTGCTTATATTAAGTGATGTTTGATATTGATTATACTGAAAAATATATATTAATTATTTTGCTTTGTATTGAAAACAGTGATAGAGTTTTTGTTACCTACTAGAGTTTTTAACTCATTATGCGGACTTTAATAATTCCATATCAGGGAAGGGGTCAGGATCATATGCAATAATACTGATAACAATCTTCAGGTTCTTTAGGTTTTGTTCTTCATTTTCTTTTAGGGAGATTTACATGCATACCACTTTATACTATTCTATTTACATATTTAACACCTAAACTTTAATATTACATACATGCCACCTATAATTCATTTTTATATGAAATATGAGTGGTAGAAATGAAATATATGAGTGGTATAGGAAGGAAATATGGGTGGTATATTTGATATTAAAATAATATAGCGTGGTATTTATGTAATATTAAAGTTTTTGGTGTTAGATATTTAAATATAATGTTATAAAGTGCTATGTATGTAAATTTCCCTTTTATTCTTTTGTAGTTAGGAGCTTGTGATAGATTAGTGATTATAGTGATCTTATGGCTAATATAAATGACATTTTGATGAAGGAATAGTAAAAATATTTTGATGTATATGATTTTAGTTACTTTCGCTGGTTATTATTTATATTGATGATTTATAGAAGCTTAAGTATATTTTAAAATGATAAATAGGCAATTCTTCCAAATTTGATTTTTGGAGGGTTATAGGATCATAGTCGAGCAATAATGATTGAAGGACCGCAATTTAACAATAGTGGTTGAAGGATATCAATTAGGCAAGATAATCTAAAGATGAAAGCTTGGCCATGGTGGTTGGGAGACTATTGTTGGACATAGATGGTCGAAGGACCGTACTCTGGTGCCAGTGTTTGGATAATCATATTTGGGCGATAATAGTCGGGAGACCATATTTGGTTGATGGTGTTAGAGAATCAAAATCAAGTGATAATAAAAAAAAAAAGGATTATAGTCAAAAGACGATGAGCAAGGGTTGAATGGCAATGGTCTAATGATGATGATTAAATTATGATAGTTTGATAGCCATAGTCAAATGATGGTGTTTTGATGATGATTGTTAAAATAGTGATTTAATGTCTATGACCACATGAAAGTGGTCTAATGTTATTAGTTTATAGGTGATTGTTTGTCGATGGTGGTTCATCGACAATAGGTAAATAATTGTGGTCCAATAAAGCTCCAAGATTCTTGAAGCCCTTAAGCTCTTTTAAATTTCAAGCCTGTTGTCCTTTTCATGCTCAAAATGGTGATTTATATATAATTTTTTAGATTAGCATGCTTCACAATTATAGACAAATTCCAAAACACTCAATCAATGACCCAAAAATTAAAAAATAAAAATGAGCCCTAAGGATTCCTTATATATATTTTTTAGGATTGGCTTGATAATAAAGAAGTTGAAAACACAATGTTTTGTTTTTTTTGTTTTTTTGCTAACAAAGTTGCTTGTTACATAACTCTACAGCAAAAAAATCGAGCTAAACAAATCATGGTTTAATATCATAGAGAGTTCACAGATATACTATAAATTTTCATACTTATACCAAGCCATCCTATTAGACTCTTACACAACACAACTTCAAAATTATGGTGAAATACAAATAAAAGTTTAGTAGAATCTAATGATGAAAAAACCATTGTTTTAAACTTAAAAAACCGATCAATTCTTCTTTTGTTTATTGAAACAAACTACATCATCTTTTCATGACAACATTGTTGTAAGGGTACTAAGTGAATCAAGCCAGCTAGAGCTCAGACATGATAACGAACTCGCAAGTCAAATATCTCGAGCCAAAAGTTCGACTTCAAGCTTAAATTCGAGTTCATACATTACATGAGCTTATCGAGCCAGCTCAAATGATATCAATTGACACATTAACATTTGCATGAGCCTACTCCAAATTCAAAATAAGAAATCTACACAAAAAAAATAACTAAAAATCAATCAGTTTAACTGAACTTGTACTTGAATTAATACCTAAATAGCTTAAATCATGTCATATCCAGCTGAAATAATAGAACAAATACACACAAAAATTTCTAAAACACTTCTCATAAACATTATTCCTGCTTTAAATAAGAAAAAAGGAACAGAAAAGCTGTTTGAAAATAAGTGCAAGATAAAAAGGTTAATCATATATGAACTTCTGCTGAAGTTAATCATGATTAAGCATCAGCTAAAAAAATCACAAAACCACACATCTAAACTGAACAGATAACAGTTTAGTGTTTGTGGACATAATAGACTAATAAACAAACCACTACACAATCACCATAAACAACTATTATTTTCTTTTGCTTGTAGGTTGGCTACTGCCTTCACTTTCTGTATAAAAAGCAACTGTACAGTAACAGATCAACACGCTAAGTTAATGCTGCTAACCCAATAACTTCGTCTTCTTCACTTTTGCGAGGAGCTGTAGTTGAACTTCGGCTTCTTGCTGACATTTTAAGAGGATAAATCTGAATTAAAAGAGATAAACTTGAATAGACACAAGTTCATTTTTGTCATCCTGAAGTTTGCAGGATGAGATTTATTATGATATAGGGGCCTTACAAATTGGCATCAGCAGATAATGGTGCAGATTATCTATACTTATGATGATAACTATGGATATGCGTTGTAAAATTCCAGCCATCTGGATTGAATCCATCTTCTTTTTTAAAAATCTCTAATTTTGATGGATTTAATCGATGACTAGAATTGATAACTGCACCTCTATGGTTATCAACTTATCATGTTAACCGCAGAGGTGCAGCATTGTAGACAATCTGCACCCCTGAGACACCATATAAACAAGGATTCATGCTTCATGTAGCATGCATAATTGTTTTCATTTCATGCATGTGAATTCAATAAGCATTCATGTAGATATTTAAGCTTCATTTGGAACAGGTTTTGTTATGCTTCCCAAAAATAACTTTCTAGTATAAATTTTTTAATTCAAGAAATTATTGTACTAAAAAGTTGTTTTAGAAAGCAACAAAAAAAACTATCCCAAGCGAAGCCTTAGTTGAACAATGTAGAGTTATGGCTGCTTTTTTATTAAATGGAAAGATTGGTTTTACCTACAATCAATCAAAGAGCGCATGATGATCTATGCTAACCTTCATAGATGTATACAAGTATATCATCTATCAATCAGATAAAAGAGAATTGAAATTCCTCATGCAATAAAACAAGTTCTTCTAAAATCAAATTACCGACCAATCAGTTATAGAGTAGATTAATCACTGCTTTCACGCACAGAAGCAAAACATTGAGGAGCGAGTGCTCGACTGCTCTCAGAAAATTATAAGCTCTACATATAATATCAAATGTTTTTTTTTTCTAATATTTATGATAGAAAATATAAAATGAACAACGAGAAAATTGATGCAAGTGGAACAAGAAAGAAGAGTAAAAGTAATCAGCAAAATCTAGACTGGAGTACATTATTCCAAAATGTGAAACCTGGAACATTCTATGACTACCACATCATATAGCACAATTTTGAATTTGAATAAAAATACATTTAATAGCTACCAATTACATGACACATGACATAATTATGATTTTAAAGCTACACCTATCTTAGTTAACAATCAAATCATGCATGTCCTTTACTTTTAATTTTGAATGTCGCTGTTGGCTCAAGAAAGACGGCACAAACGCATATATCCCGCTTTACAGACAAAGGATTCCATCCTCCTTGCGTCAGATTGTAGTTAATCATATTTCCCCCGAAGGTAGTGTTAGAGTTTAATTAGATCTGGGGTTCTTATTTCTCATAAGTGCAAGCAATCATAATTAATTACCGCTCTTAACACATAAGAGAAAACTTTCGATTAAAGATGAATAATTTTTACGTGTTTAATCTCAATTGTGGGGGAAATGGAGGTAAATTCGATCAAGATCTCATAGTTCCTTATCACCCTCTTCTTTTTGTTTCCTATATTTTTATATCGATTAAATTGCTTATTGAGTGTGTTGTTTCTTGAAGAGACGCGACGACCGCTTTCTTTCTCCTTGTTTTTCGAGGTTTTTTTTTTATTCGGTTAGCAAACACCTGAAAGGATTTTGATCTAGAAAAGTACAACTATGAACTATGTCAATTAATATTTAACTCACATCATGATTGTTATTACTTTTAAATTTAAATTCACATTTATACTTACTTAATATTCAACTATTTTAACTAAGTGCATATAGGGATACTTACAAGCATATCACCCAAATCAATGGATTTACATATATAACATCCAAGCAAAAGTTTTAAACTAGCAACTCCATAAATTTACATGCGCTGTGTGAGGTTAATCGTTGGAAATTTAACAAAATATTGTGAATGAAAACATGTAATTTTGTTGACAGTTATGACATACTGAGAAAATTTGAAGAATGGAGGTAGGAGGATGTTTGTTGGCATTTTTCATATAAATATGGTATTAATATAAAACTTAAATTAATATATATTTTAATCAAAATTACTTGCTCAACATTAATTCACTTTAGCTCAAATTGGGGCTTTCATAAGACAACAAACAATTTAGCTTCATTTTTACCATGAGTATTGCTACACTAAGAAAAAATTTATACAAAATCATGTTGACCTAACTTTTTTAGTTGAGCTAATCATGTTTGGGAATATTATCGACTTTTGCTTGGTAAGAATTTTTATTAATCCGCCTAATCAAGCGTAGATATCGCATGATTTTTTCTTTAGGTTTTTAGACAGTACAACATTTCTTTTCTTTTTTTTTTTTTTTTTAGAACATTTACTTTGTGTTACAGGTGCAGCAACTAGATAGAAATGTGGTTCCTTGACTATCTATTCCGTACATGCAACAAGAAGGCAAAGTCGGATGCTGGGCTATCCACCCAGTCAATTGAGTTGGCAACTTAATCGAAGCACCAAGCATCGAAATAATTTGTACTAGCTAGGATGTAAACTAAGTACTTTTGTCAATATGTACATATTATGAATAATCCTAGAAAGGACATATGCTGATTTTGCCTTTAATACAATAGAGATTTACATTTAATTTTTGCCTCTGTTGAGAATAGGTGCTGAGAGCTGAATTCATTAATAATTGGCTTCCTATATTTTCATTTAACAATAAAATGACTTAGCTTTGCATGTTTCTTTGCAAACTCGACCCTCAAAACAAAAGTTTCCGTTTTATACTAGAAGTTCTTTTTTCAGTAAAGCCTACATGCACATACATGTATCAGAATAGTGGTCGAAAGCATATGCCAAAATCTCCATTTAGAGAGAAGTCAAATATGTTCAGATTTTCATCGCAACATCCAAATTGCTCTCTTCTATTTTTATTTATTGTTGGTTACTTGTGAATATAATTGATAAAAGAACATATTCTATAGCGATTAGCCAAAGTAATCCTCAACAAAGTGAGCTATAGTAATTGATTATTTTTTCTTTACTTTTTAAGCAAGAGAGGCACACTTCTTGAGAGGAGGTTAACTTGAGAACTTCATTTCTCATGGTGGTGTTGGTTGTGGGAACAAGAACAGTTTGCTCACCTGTGATTTGTGCAACAACAAGCAAGCTCAACATATTCTTGAGAAATAATGAGAGTTTTTTAACAGTCTAACACTACTAAGATTGTGAGATTGCCGAACGGGTCATTGTTCGGCAACGGCTTGGAGGCCTTTGTTGAGCATATGAGCCATAGCTGCCAGAAATTCTCTCCTTAACCTAGATCAAAGGTCAACAAAGGGAGGTGAAATTTATCAGAAAATTGCAGGAACATGGGATCTTCAAACTTCTGTTGGAACAAAGATCAACAAAACATGGAAGCCTTCAAACTTTTTTTGGCTTCTACATGTGAGTGCCAAGGAGCAGATGAGGGAAAGCAGAACAAATTCATACTTATGTTTCAGTATGATGATGGACCTAGACTCAATATAGTCAATTGTTGGGTGATATGAATTAAAGGTTGTTGGACTAAAGGTAGTCTAAGAAGCGCAACTATAGGAACAAGCCATCATGAGAGTGGGGAAGCAGTAGACTCGGGCGCTAGAAAGAAGAGAAAAGCGTGAACAACACCTTTGTGATAGCAATGGGGGTTGTCATAGTAAAGTGTTCAACAGATTCACATATAGCGGTGCAAGAAGATTCATAAGTTAAGGGGAGTCAAAATTGAGACAAGTTGACAAGCCTCTGGATAAAAGCTGAGTGAGTACAAAAACATTGGGAAGACTGAGTTCGAAGTTAAGGGCTTCTAAAAGCATCAACTGCATGCTTAGAGATTTAGCAACGTCAATGAAAGAAAGAAAGAGAGTGAGTGTGTGATGAGGACATCGTTCAGAGATTCAGACATGTGTACCGGCGACGGAATCGTAAATCGACGGCTACGATTTAAAGTCTTTATTTTTTATGTATTTTATGTTTTATTTAGTTTGCATTTCAGTTTTCCTAGTTTACCCCTACAAGGAGTGTTTTCTTATTGTAACCCAAAGAGCATTTGAGTATTTTTCTTTTCTTTATGTTTGAGACCTATATATAGCAGTTTTATGCTTTGTAAAAGGTAAATAAAGATTTGAATGAAAAATTGTTGTTTGTCTTCTTCTTGTGTGTGCACTAGAGAGAAGAGGGAGTCCAAGTAATGGCAAGCGCAATACCCACAAGTCATTGGAAAAGTCTGTGGCTCATGGTTTATCTTCCTTTCTCTTTTCTTCTTCCTCACCCGCCGGCTTCTCCTTTCCCTTCCACCGTCGGCCTACCTTCAAACTCCCTCCCCTAAACCCAACTAAATTCTAACTCCCAAAACCCCCACCCGCCGGCTCAACCCCTTTCCCCACCTCAACCCGACGCCAACTCCCCTGCCTCTTCCCCTTGCCGTCGGCCACACTCTTGCTCCACATCATTATGGTGATTCCAATCATCTTAATGACTCCCTAAATTGGCTCAAGCAAGAAAGGAATGTGTTTTTTTTTTTTAATTTAAATTTGAATTTAAAAAACTTTCCATATTTGCAAATTTTAAATAAGGAAAGTTTTAAATTTAAATCCAATCTAAATTAAATTTAGAAAGGATTTATTATTCTTCTTCCTAATTTGCAAAGGCTTGTTTGGAAGTTTTTAAAAACCTCACCAATCCTCTCCCTCCTCTCATAATGCCGCCGGCCCCCATTAATGGGCTTCCCCATTGTTTTTCCTATTGAGACCCTAAACCATAATTGAATTTGAATTCAACTTTCAAATTCAATTCCCTCCAAATCTACTTAAATCTGAAATTAATTTTAGATTTATTGAAACCCTCTCTCCAAACCCGAACCTAACTTAATCCACACAAGCCACTCCCTCCTCTTTGGCTGCCCCCTTCATCTCCCATCATCCCTCTTGGAAACCCTAGATCTCTCATGAGCTTTGGAGCCAAGAAAAGAAGACAAACGCCTCCTCCCATTCTCCCATCGGTGCATGGCTAACCCTGAGGTCGACCACGGATTCGCCTACAACGCACAAGGAGAAATCGATATATTGCTCTCTCCTTTCTTTGATCCGGATTGGGATTACGAAGATTCGGTGGAAAGTTACGTCAACCGCATCCTTTATTACCTCACCGAGATGATTGAAGATCAACAACCCAAGGGACATTGGCAACTCGTCGGCCGATCAACAACCTCTTCTCCTCTGGCTACTTCTCTGCCGAACAAGACCTTACGCGCCACTTGTCTCGTGATGGCATCATTAGGGTTGCTTCTACTGTTCCCCTGCTAAACCCAACTTCAAGATCGAGTGAGAAGGAATTCATGGCGAATAGTTCTTCATGTTACGCCGTGGATTTTTGTTTCATTGCTATTAGCCTTACTGTATAGTTTTCATTGTTATTCTCGTTGTAATCACTTGCTATTACTTAATCTTCTAACGGAAAATTTTTAAGAATTCTACATGGTGAAACATAAGTTTTTAACTAACAAAGTTAATGTTCAATCTACTGTTAATTTCCAAAGACAACTCTTGTCGCTTGTATATTTCACATCAGCGTGACAATGAGCATAAGATATTGGGATGAGGCCTAATGATTTTGTGCTCAAGGAAAACATGATGACAATGTAGGGAGGCCGCAGTTCGCAGGGCTGGTGGTTGGCACCCCAAGATCCACATAGGTAACTGGAGGCTCGCTAATGTGCGGGTATTGCGAGGGGTGTGCACTACAAACAGAGTAGGCAAAGCCTAGAAGTGATGCATAGATGGGCCAAATTGCGTGAAGGGGAGATCCAATGCTATTCAATTTTCTCTTCTTTTTTAAGAGCGAAGACATTCAATTCATCAACCCAATGTGTGGGTTAGCCCAAGTAATAAACTCAGAATTGAGTACAAAGCTTAGTCTTAGTATATTATCCCAATGCTTGGTTTAAATCGATCTAAGCCGAAATGTTGTTGTTAACATGAAAGGCTTGAAAAAGAGGCATTAATTTAGATAGAATTACAAACAGATGATGATGATGACAGTCATGCCAAATAAAAGTATTAGCATGCATATAGAATGCCTTCTATACCACATCAGTCATTCTATTATCACTATTCGCACTTCCACATGCTTTTCTTGATGGATTATGCTCCAATATCACAGGATATTCAAACACGGCGCCAAAGCTCCCAAACTTGTGGATCATTAGAAATTCAGGTTGGGAGTGTTTCATAAAAATGAGTAAACTGTTTACTCAGATGCATTTCACAATTTCATATTAAGAAAATTACGTATAAATTACATTGCAGACGTCTTCAATTGTACAAGGATGGATAAAACACATACCTGTAACATTGGTTATGACGTTCGTACTCTTTTGAGAAGCAAGAGCTCTCAACTTGTTTCCAGAAGCCAACTGAAGCAAACTTCTCATATGCAGCTTTTGTTCTTTGGGGCTACTAGTTTTACTCAGAGCATCCTCAAAAGCAACTAAATCCTCCTCTGTAAGGCAAGGAAGGGATAACAGAATCTGTTTATAAGAAAAATAACCTATTAGCATCAAGAAAAATTCCACTCAATAAGCAAATTTGCAAACTTGTTCGGAAGTCGAGCCAAAATAATTTTATTGTCAACTCACCTGTCTTGGAGAAGAGTCTCTGTTTGACATATAAACATATATTTCACGACAAAGACCAACAAGATCTGAACTGATGACTGCATTCGATTCTAAGAAAAGTCCTTGAAGTATGGCATAAAATAAATCCTTCACAACAAACTCCCTGAGTTCCACATTATCAGCTGAAATAGCAAGAAGGATAATAGCTCCACAGAAGGCTGCAACTTTAGCAACAGCTTCACCATCAGTCCAAGTGAATGCTTCAATGCATATTCTCAAGGCTGGAAGAGCAAGGCTTTTATGTGTCATGAGAAATCTGCAAGTGAAGCAATATACTTAGGTTTATTTCAATAGGCTGACTTGAATCACACAGAAAAACAATAAACGTTACAAGCAAAAGATGCACAATTTTTGTTATCTATGCCATACCCCATCATAGAATTTGTAGAGAATGCATCCAATGAATTGTGCAAAGATGACTCGGTGTTGTTGACATTTCCAAGTTGTTCCAAAGAAGGAAGCCCACCATTTAGAGCAGGCGAAGCTAAAATTGAGAAAAGATTACATATTTCCCGAGTCAAATCACGCAGCAACTTCTCTTCCATTACCTCTAACTTTAGCTCCATTCCAGAAAGACTAATAAAGGTGTCAGGAACCTTTGCTCTACCCTCATGAATGAGACTAGACCATGAGGAAGAAAGAGCCTGCTGACAGTGGAGGAACAACGGATGAAGCAAGTTTTCCAGCCAGACAGCCCTTAAATCTGCAGGGCATAACTTTACTATAGGTACAAGGACCAAGTGAATCAGTTGGCGAATGTGTCTGAAGTCCATTGATTGTACATTCTCCATAAGCGACGTGGTAAGAAGAGAACAGTCCAATCCACGGAAAAAGCAATCTCCAATATTTGCCGAAAGTCCTATGACGTTATACCTAAAATGATACAAGACACGTTAGCTTTTATTCTATAGCAAAGAAGAAGAAAATTTAGCCAACTATAAGATGAAAATTTCAAAAGACTACACAGAAGTGATGCTGAAACATACAAAACCACAAATCATATTTTATCTATATCCTAACAGATAATCTTTATAACCACCACACAAGTCTGAAAGTTTCCAATCAACAATAACTCCTATTCAAGAAACGTTTTCTTAGATTAATAAATCAAATTGTAATATTTGGAACTTCCGAATAAAAATATCACTTAGAGCAAAGAAATAAAATTCCTGTAACTACCTTCCATAAATTCATTATTTGAGTTTAACGACTAGTTCTCTTGTATAGATAATAGCTTTAGGGAGTAACTTAACCATGCATTTCTATTTCCTAGATGATGCCTAAAGACAATATTTGTTGTCAGAGTTCAAATTTTTTTGCTGAATCCCAAGTATTGCGGAGTTGTTGATGTAAAATCTCACAATTTAATTGCTCAATTTACCCTTCATGTGATCTACAAGGAATCTGAAATCATCCCACTAAGAAAGGAATCTGAAATCATCCCACAAAGAGCATCAGACCCGCCTCACCATAAACTAGACCATGAGAGAGAGCACAGTCTACTGCAGCAAGGAATACAAAAAACTTGCATATGCTGATGTAAATCACAGCAGGACAAACATACCCACTATCTCTGATACCTTTCAGCCAGTTTCTAATGTCGTTTTCATTGAGATTTTCTTCCCCGTGTATGTCAATTTGAGATCCATCCGCATGTGTAAGCTGACCTTTGGGCAGTTTCAAACTGCTCTCGCCAAGAAGGCTAGCCTGCTCAACGTGGCTCATGCTTTTAGATCCTCTTAGCTCTCCTGCTAATGCTTGAGCAATCCTTGGCGACCAAAGAGAATGAATGTTACGAAGAAGCTGGAGAGTGTAGATGAAGAATTGTTTTAAAAAAAACTAATTAATAAACTGCATCAGTGAAATCAATGATTTGAACTGCTTAAAAATGATAGTCTTAAACTCAGCTTCAAAATTCTAGATACATTTACTCAGAACCTACTCTGAACAGAGGGGGTAACATCCATGCCAGATGAATAGACATAGGGTGAGGACAATTGGAACCATCCGCTACTGATGAAGAACCTTGAGGATTCCAATTAGCTTTATTATATCCACTCCTTTTAAGGGCCTTTTCAAAGAATGTTACTGTATGAAAAATATTCCACATAAATTGTGGGTCTGAACACAACAATTTCAGACCTAATGGGTCAGACAAGTAGGCATTTTGCCATTCCAACTCGATCCATTGTTTGCTCAGAGGCTCGAGTAGCCAGGCCAAGACCTCTTGTTGCTGCTGAATTCTAGAAAGCAATCAAGATTCAAAAAAGGTAAGAAAGGCAAGCTTTTGTTAAAAAGTCAAGGATAGCGGAAAAAAGAGCAAATGAGAGAGGACAAGATTAGAAGAAAAGAAAATAGTCACAGTTATGTACCCAGAAGAGGACGCCATAACAAGAAATGCTTCCCCTAAAAGATTATGTTCACCACGGAGCAAGCGACCCTGTGCTTGAAGCAATGCCATCGTATCAGCAATACCCTGAAAAATTATCAGGCTATTAGTAAGCAAGCATGTTTTCTTTTTGGTGGATGAGGTGGACATCAACCTCAGTTTAAGCATTTTCCCTGATAAAAGGTGTAATGATGATAACTAAAATGTAACATGTATTCAAAAAAAAAAAAAAGGGAACCAGTCCGCTACATAACCCAAACTAGTCCTGGGCTACACCATTTAAACCGCATTTCAACTGCTATTAAGGAATCGGGTCTAGTATAATGCACATTATTTCTCTAGCCACTGAATTTCTCCGCTACCTAACCCAAACTTAGTCCTAGGCTACACCAAAAAAAACTAAAACTTGTTCCAAGTTTAGATAGGAGTGACCATCAAATCATATGGAGGTTGCTAATAAAGGACACCTTTTTTATTGGGAGAATTAAGGTAGTACAAGAGAAGCTTTATGGTTTCTGGATGGAAGAGTAATTAGGGTTTCTAGGTGGAATAGTACAAAGATTTTGATAGGAGTAAATTAAGATTTTCAATTAAGGGAATACTATTTAGTATATTGAAGTGGGGGAGTAAGCTCCCAAATAGAAACAATGCGAAGAGTAATCTCATAAATATTGAGAGAATGCTAAATCTCAAGCAAGGTGGATAAAAAGAGAGATTGGATCTCATGAGTAGAGTGCAAGCTTGTGAGAGGGAGAGAGGAATAAAAGATAGTGACAGAAGGAATAAAAATCAATCAAATTCCACAAGTAATTGATTCACCTACTTCTTAAACTATGATAAAAGAGAACTGAAAAAGTTTCTACAATCTACTTTTATTCATATTTCACAATTCACATAAGGAATATCCATTAAAAGAGATTTTACGTTGAAACAAGATGGAATTTATCCAACTGACCATGGGATATCTAGAAAATTAGGAAAAAATATCTCTAGACCCTAATAACAATAGCCAACAATGTATATAAACATCATACATTCAAAGGATGCCAGATGAAATGTTCATCACATGGTGTAGCCTTTTATGCATACATGCAATGCAACCCTTCATGTAGTACTTATGTGGGAATAGCTTTACATTAAGACAATTTAATTAGCTAACCTTGAGACAGCCTACCATAGGTCTATAGTTTTGATGTGTTCATCAATCAGAGTAGTGCCTTCTAGAAGATTCTCATGCGGAAACCCCTTAAATTTCAAAGGTTCAATCCTCCTCAATCTTTTTTTCTTTTTTTTCGCGTGACTTCTAGGTGTGCTGCCGTTATTCTGCCACTTTTTGCTTCTTTTTACCTTTTGCTTTAATTCTAGTTACATGCCAAATTGATGAATCTGTTGTTGCCTGTTTTACTTGCACAAATCAGCTAAAAGTTTCTACCGGCTTTTCTTAAGTAGGTGCTACTACCCATTTACTCAAAATGATCATTTCTCACACTAACATGATTTTAGCATCCATTTAATATGATCAATTTTAATTTTTCATCATAATTACACCAAGCATCCACCTCAACATTCTCATTTGTATCACAACCAAGTTGATTATAAATGACTTCTATGATGCCCAACACTTTATTGCATGAATATAGTTAATGTAACTATAGATCTAAAATTTTTAGTTCAAGTATGAATCATATTCTTCTTCAGCATGATACACCTAAGACTCTTTTTTATTTTACTCATCTAGCTTTTCATTTGGTTATCCCCTCCCTAGTTAAATCCATATGCTTCTATATAGTATATTTTAAGCTACTAACTTATAATATTTAGTTTCCTCTTATCTTTCAACACTAGTGAATGAAGATCATCAATGATAAATGAGCTTAATGGGATACCTTTTATGTTTTCAGTCTTCACTCTACTAATTTTAAGCTCCTTTTTTTTTTCCAAAAATTCCTTTATTTTACCAGCTTTTTACCTCTTTTCTTTCTAAATATGCATACAAGATTGCATTAGTCCTAAATCTACTTCAAGTGACCTTTTCATCATGCTTATGTCATTACAGAACTAACATAAATAGCTTTGGCAGTTCCGCCATTTTTTTCAATAGAATAAACTAAATTTTGAAGCTTTAGCGAAACCATCTGATGAGGACATCGACAGACGCTACCAAAAAGTTTATTGAAGAAGGAATCGCAAATCTACGACTACGATTCAGCGCCTTTACTTTTGATGCATTTCTTCATGTTATGTTTATTTAGTTTTGTTGTTTTCTGAATTTACCCCTTTGGGGAATTGTCTTGTTATTGTAGCCCAGAGGGCAATTGCGTACTTTTCCTTTTTCATGATTGAAACATATATATATATATATATAGTGGTCTAATGTGTTGAAAGGATTTTGATGATTGATTAATAAAAAATTTCCTGTGTTTCTTCTTCTTCTTGTGTGAGCGCTAGAGAGAAGGGAGAGAGAGCTCAATGTGAGCAAGCGCAATACCCACCAGTCATTGGAAGGGTCCACATCTCATAGTTAGTTTATTTCTATCTTATTTGTGTTTTTCTCCTCTTCCTTTCCCCACTCCACCGGCCGGCCCCTCCTTGGCCCTCCACCACCGGTTGCTTAACCCCCTCCACCCAATTCCTCTCCTAGCTCCATCACCTCAAGCCCACCCGTCACCCAAGCCCACCCAAGCCGACGCCTAGCCACCCCCTCCCCCTTTACCGCCGCCCCTCACATGGCTTCCCACCATTATGATGACTCCAAACATCATTATGGCTCCCTAGATTGAATCAAGAAAGATAGGAAGGTTCTCAATTATTTGAAATTCAAATTTGAATTTCAAAAACTTTCCTAATTTGCAAAACTCCAAATAAGACAAGTCTTAAATTTCAATCCGATCTAAATTTAAATTAGAGAGGATTGTTTATTCTCTTTCTAATGTGAAACTACTAGGAGTTACCTTTAGAAATTATAAGACAATTGAATAAAGCTTTGCTCATGAAAATTTACCACTAGCACATAAAAGAAGATTATGAATATAAAGTAATCAATTTGCTTAGGCCAAAGAAGTGCAATAGAAATTAACCAAACAATTCCTTCAAAGTTCAAGGCAAGAATAAATGCTAAGTACACATAACATAATCCAACGTTTAATAACGAGAGGTTCACCTCGAGGGCCTTCTCACTCAACTACTTGTAGGCTTTAGCGGAGAAAGATGAACCATACGAAGAAAGATATTACCACTAGGAAGATCGCGCTGAAGACCTTCGTTGGTGGAGCGGTAGCCGGTGGAGATGAGGGTGGTGGGTGGCCGACAAGGATCCAATCGTAGTCTTGGAATTGATTGTCGATGACGTCCACGAGAGTAGGAAGAATGCGGTTCAAATAGTCTTCAACAGTGTCGTCGGGGCCAAAACCGACGTCGAAGAACGGTGAACGAGTAATATGGATGTCGCCGTAGACGTCAAATAACAATCCGCCCTCAAGTTCAGGATCGGCCATATGTCATTGACGTGGAGTCGGAAAGGCGTTGTCTTCTTCTTCTCTTGGCTTCAAAATTCACAAGGGAAGGAGCAATGAGAGAGGCAGCCAAGGTAGAGAGAGAGGGGGGGTGACTTGGGCAAGGGAATTTAGGTTAGGTGGGAGAGAATGAGATTGACTCAAATCTGAAATTAACTTCAGAATTTGATTAAATTAGGAGGGAATCAATTTGGGATTTGAATTTCAAATCGATTGTAATCAATGCCATAAAGTAGCATTAATTAGGATTTAGCCCTAGCATGGCCGGCAGCATAGAGAAGGAAGGAGAGGGAGTTAATTCACAAATCTGAAATTAATTTCAGGATTAAGCAAATTGGAGGGAGGGAATTTGAATTTGGATTTTTTTAAATCAAGAGCCTTGAATGCATTAATGGAGCATTAAAGGGGATTTAACCCTCATAGGGCCGACGGCATTGTGAGAGGGAGAGGAGTGATTAGGGAGAGTAATTGGAAAGGAGTTTGAAACTTATGGGGGGAAAATAATGAGTCACTCAATTAGATTCCATTCGAATTTTGAATTCGAAAATCTTCCTTATTTGGACGTTTGCAAATAAGTTTTTGAATTTGAAATTTGAATTTCAAAATTCAGTAACTCTTGCATTTAATGCTACACTTCAATCAAGGAGCCATTATGATGATTGATATCATCCTCATGGTTTGAGGCAAGATGGTGGCCGGCGGCCAAAAGAAGGAGGGGCTTTGTCGTCTGGTGAGGGGGTTTGGCAATTGGTAGGATTTGATGTGGTGATGCTAGTGGATGAAGTGGTGGAGGATTGAATCACGGGTAGAGATTGGCGTGGGGAGGAGGAAAACAAGAGTTGGAGAAGAATACAAAAAGATAAAATAAAGCCACGAGTCGCGGACGCTTCCAACGACTGGTGGGTAATGCACTCGCTCACCTTGAGCTCAATCGCCCTTCTCTAGCTCTCATGCAAGAAGAAGAAGACAAACATAAAATTTTCATTCAAATATTCATTAACCCATTACAACATATGAGACCACTATATATAGGTCTCCACTCATGAAAAGAAAAAAAAAAAACGAAATTGCCCCCTGGGCTACAATGACAAACAACTCCCCAAAGGGGTAAAAATGAAAAAAAGCAAATAACTAAATAATACATCATGAAATCTGAATCAAAAGTAGAGGCGCTGAATCGTGGCCATAGATCTGTGATTCCTTCGTCGATAAACATTTCGGTAGCGTCTGTCGATGTCCTCATCACTTTCCTATTTGGCAAACCTTGTTTGGAAACTTCTTAAAATCCTCCCCATACTCCTCTCCTGATACCGCCGGCCTCCCTATTAATGGGCTAATTCCTATTGCTTCCAATTAAGGCTCTATCCCAATTTAATTTGAATTCAAAATTCAAATTAAAACTCGTCAAATCCACTTAAAAATCTAAAATTACTTTCATATTTGGTTAAATTATTCGCTCCCCCTTTCCTAACCTAACCCAAACTCCTCATCCAAGCCGCCCCCTTCCCCTTCTCCCTACCTTGGCCACCCCCTTCCCTTGTATCCCCTCTCTTGGGAAAACCTAGTTTGCTCATGAAACTTGAAGCCAAGCAACGACGACGACCTCCTCTTCCAATCTCATCGTTGGTGCATGGCCGACCCTAAGGTCGACCTCGGATTTATCTTCGACGAGCAAAGAAGGACGAATATTCTTGGGTCCCCATTCTTTGACGTCTTTTTTGGCAACGACGAAACTGTGGAAGGATACATCGACCGCATCTTGTACCAACTAACATTATCGATTGAAGAGCACCTTCAACCGGATCGTTGGATAATCATTGGACACCCACCGCCTCCTCCACCGCAGGCTAATTCTCCTTTAACGAAGGTCCTCGGCGCCGTCTTCCTAGTGGTAATATCATTCTTCGTATGATTCGTTTTCTCCGCTAAAGCTTAAGAGTGATTGAGTGAAAAGGTACTAAAGGTGAACCTCTCGTTGTTAAGTGATGGACTATGTTATGTGTACTTTGTATTTACTATTGTCTTGAATTTTGATTGATTGTTCGGTTAATATCAAACGCTCTTCTTTGGTCTAAGCAAGTGAAGACTTTGAATTCCCAACTCTTCTTTATTTGTAAGCAAGAATTTTCATTAGCAAGTTTTAATCAATTGTTCCTTTTAATTTCGCGAGTAACTCCTAGTGGTATCACATCACCATCAATGTAGGAAGCATGCTTTCATACAGAAGAATTATACATAACAGTATTGTCAAATGTAGGTGAGCTTATCAATAGCTCCACTTCTGCGTATATAGCAATTCACAAAATTCTTTAGTTACAATGGTTAAATACAACTTTTGATAATTTCCAGTGAGGAATACCTAAGGCATTTACCTTCATAAGAGGGAGAAGGCTTTCGTGAGCAGATTTGGCAATCCGAATAAATGATGTACATACTTGTAATCTAGCATGACGAGCAATGTTTGAGGGGCCCTGTCCATGCAATGGGTGAAAACAGAAGATAGCTGGCTATTGATAATCTTAACACAATAAAGAAAATTATGCAAAAACCTTAACCGTCAATGGAAGAGATGTCAACAGTTCAAAAAGCTTATTGACAACAGGAGCAATTGAATCAGGATAAATTTTCAAATAGTGGCCCAACGAATCCAGATAATGTGCTAATAATACATTAAGTGATGGTTCAGTCCATTTTTTTGAAAGAAGCTTCTGAAGCAGACCTGAAAACACACAAAAAACTAGATTCAGTATGTTTCTGTGCATAGCATTAAAAGTTATAAGGAAAGCTAGATTACAAAATGGCAACCTTCTAGAATCCCATGCAATTGGAACTTGATTTCAGATGTATAGTTATTTAATTCAGTGGGTCCTTCAAATATTGCACTCACAATGGCTTCCAGTCCAGGTTGCAAGCTTTCCAACAAAGCCACCGCCTAAATTTCAAAAGTAATCATCATCAATAGCCTTAACACAACTATTCACAAGTATGATTTAAATAAATGTAGGGAAGTATATGACTTCGTTGATCTGAAAACTCTGAATTGGATTGTCATGAAAGTGAAAGCAGCACAAAGTTGGCTGTAGTTTAGATATTAAACCTCAGAGTGTATGGTTGTCTTGGCAAAGTTCATCAAAACCATATCAAGTCTATGTGAAATCCTAACTGCAGCTAGTACTGGCTTTTGAGAAGCAACAAGCTTGATAAGCTCCAACTGCATTAAAATATATATATATAGACATTGAAGCATTTCAATGGAAAAACCATAAGTGTACAGACTACAGGTATTGCCAAAAAAGCCTTGCGTGAAGAATGTCAACATCATCAGACTAAGCAAACAAACAAAACAAAACAAAAAAATAGAAGAAAAACAACCTTCAACTTCACCAATCTTTCAAACAACAAAGCACATCACTATTTGAATTCAGGAGTTAAGATCATGAATACCCAAAAATTATAGCTTGGAATAAATCTACAGTCATTAATTAAAAAGTTACACGCCTACTTTTATCCAGTTAACTAAAAAATAGTACAATCTTTGCTTTTATTGCTCTTCAACTTGTCTCTGCTTGCATATGTAAAATGTATAAGGCACAAGAAGAATAATCACTTTTATGGTCCATGGATACCACACATTAAAGCTAAATTTAAGACGATTAACTTCAATTTATTATCTTCCTCCTTTCTATTGATGATCCACTTTCACAATGCCTACTTTCACGCTGCAGCATTGGAAGAACTATCAATTCTCCATATCAAATTTACCAAGGGTAATTAGTGTGAATCCAAAAATTAGCGCCCTTGCTCTGCTGAGAGAGTTTGGGTGATCCACGTCAAATTTTCAAAAAGCGTATCATATTAGGATAACACACTGCATAGATATTTCGCCCTTCTCACTCAAATTTTCTGGCCAGTAATTTTTATTTTTCTATTTTTCTTTTTATTTAGAAATTCAATCAATTTTTTATTATAAATAGAAGGCATGAGGCACGACAAAGAACAATTAAGTATTTTCTAAATAAATTTCTAATTGAATGTGCAATTCATCTAGTGCTCACTTAGATCAAGCAGGGAGTAAAGATTTTCGAGAGATGTAATCTCATTGTAGAAGAAGCTTAATTTGATGATTTCCTTCTTTTTAATTAATTTATGTTCTCTAAATTCTTATTATAGGTTTGCATGGGTACTGATTTTAACACATTTGACACAATCCGATTTTCCATAGTCCTAAATTCAATTGATCACATGAATTTTATATTGCAAAGTTTCTATTCATTATTTTTAATATAAGGCCAATAAATTACCATACACATGAATTTCTTAGTATTTTCTATTCAATTAAAAGTGACAAATAGTTGTTAAAATTTTTAATTTGTGAATTTATGTTTATTTGCATGATTATGTGCCTCTCATTATAGATTAGTATTATTCTGCCGTCTTTTGAGGATGACTTATGACTTGTATAATGAACTCGCCTATTGAAGTTTGCATTTCAATCAAAGTGATGACTTCATGCTACTTCATTGAAATCTTGTATTATTGATTGTAAACATATTGTTGTATCTTCCTTCAACTTTATCAATTGATACATGCAAGAAAGTTGTATTGATGTTTCATTCATAATGAGTCCTTGCAAACTTGCTTACATGATTGATAAAAATGTCACTATTATCAACCTTTATGATTTATAGTATCTGTTCATGTATTTGCTTGTATTTAAACTATGCATCGCCTCTAGTTACTGCTAGGGCTTTGTTCTTCATGGGGCTTTTCAATGCACTTGCATAGTGCATTCGCGTACTTTGACTATTCCTGCATACTTTTCAAAGCGTTCATGCTTTATGCACGTATGATTTTCAAAGCATTTTTACTTCAAGTATTTACATGTGTCTAAATCTTAGATGCGCACTTTGAAGTAAATACATGTTTTTTGAGATGAGAAATTTAAATCTCATTTCAATATTTTTCAATCCGCACAGCATTCTCAACTGCTACACTTAAGTACTTGTCCCGATTGTTGGTTAAAATAAATTATTTTCTCATATAATTTTCAGTGTACTATACAATTTTCAATGCATTTGTATGGTGCATGTGTAGAACAACCAATGCACTGAATGCATTTGCATGTTTCTCAATACATTTTAATAGAATTTAAAGATTACCTCGTGATGCATACATGTCACTTAAAAATATCCTAATTTGATTTTATAAACCTTTACAATCCTTGCGTGAATTTCGAGACTTTGCACATCATAATTTTGAGATCGCCTCGCAATGTTTGTAAGTGAAAATTATACAAATTTTATATTTTACATTAATATTTTGCAATTTAAAATTTTTAAGGATCGCCTTATGTTTGCTTGCAAAAATATTACGAACCTAGTGGCGAGGTGAAATTGGGACGAGCAAGTGCTACACATTTTTTACATGCCATATTTTTTATTATTTATATTATTTATATCATTTTTTACATGACAGGGGCTTCTTCCTCCCTACAAATATGAAGGGTGGGGAGACTTTTTTCACAAATTTTAAGGATGCTTGAGTTCATTGTGAGTTTTTAGGGTTTTTTAGTGAGTTCTTGTTCGTACTCCTTATCGAGCTAACAAGTCGTACAAAACCCCAATAAATCATGTATTTGTGTTGATTGTTCACTTTTCTATTTTTTTACTATAACTTGCAATACTTTTAAATGTTTATGATGTGAAACGTATTAGCATGGATGATTAAATTAAGGAAGTTTGCACGCTTAAATTTTAAAGCACAATAATTATAAGCTTTCTCTTGATGATAAACGACAAAATAAAAATGATAAGGTGATAAAATAGCTTAGGTCTAAACACATGCGAGAGGTTGAGATCATTAAGTATTCAACTAAATCTTACTTTGCATACATGAGTGGTTTCAACGAGAAAAATTGTTTCTTTGATAACCTACATTTTACTAGTTTTGGTTTCTTGTACTGTAATTTTAAGAGTTTCTTCAGTCGGAATTCTAGTAAGATCTGAGCGCCTCCCCCATGTAAGGAAAATCTGCAGGGACTCTGTGTAAAACCCAAAAAAGACGATCGTAGGTCGTCGCACGCTTTTTTATGCATCGCGAAGAGACTTAAGTGAAATTTAAGGTTAACGGAATTCGACGAAAATAATTTCATAAAATTCTACGCAAAAATTTGATCAATTTGATGCATAGAACTTATAGTTAATTTTGTATATTTTGAGAGATAAAAATTTTAGAAGTCTAAAAAAGCCAACTTTATCCCAAAAAGTTTCTTAAGCCAAATTTACTTAAGTGAGAGCAAAAAGGTCAATTGGCAACTCCCTTTCTCTCTACTATACTAAATTGAACCCTTCCCCCCTCTCTTTTCATTCGCACGAACAGCCAAACCGAGAGAGGGAGCGGGCTCGGCGACGGGCTAGGGCTCGGCGACGGGCTCTCCAACGGCGATTTTTCGGTGAAGAATTTAGTGCAAATCGAAGAGGACGACGAGGGGAATCTAAAGGCACGATTGTTTTAAATCAAATCCCTCTCAATCTCAAATCATCTGGAAAAGAAATTTCTAGGGTTTTTTCAAAATTTCGTTTTCTTCCAAATTTCTCTTTACGAAATCAATAGAAAGAATTTAGGGGAATGTTTTAATGATAGAAATGAGGTTTCCTTGAGAATTTTTGGAAATCAAAATTTAGAGCTTTACCTAAAAGTTGAATTTCCTTATGAAACTTTTATAAAAATGATTTTTATGGATCTTAAGAACGTTTCTAAAGAGCAATTTCAAGTTTTTATAAGAAATTTTATTTTTCTTAATTTCTTAATTAATTAAATCCAAAAATTTATAAGATAATTATTAAATTATGTTTAGGAATAATTTTAAGTAAAGATTTGAGCGAAATTGAAGATTTAGGGTTTCCAAAAAATTGGATTTTAAATAATTTCGAAAATAGAAAATTAATTATTTTAATTTTTGAAAATAATTGTGACATAGCTTAGTTTAGTTATAATTATCTTTAGGTGTGAATTAAGGAGACGACAAGTGGTTAAACAACGTCGTGCAATGTTGTGGTGGTTGTTCGCTATTTGCAAAGTAGGTGATTATATTTAAATTGAGTTTATGAAATTTAATTATGTAATATTGCACTTTCAAAGGTTACAAGTTAATCTTCATGAATTTTTAATTATTGTTCTAGCTTTTCAATTCTCGTTTATATGTATGACATGTTACTTAAAATGTTCAAGTTAATTAAACAAATTTAAGGCATAAAAGATACAAAGTTTTCTTTACCCGAAAAACATTGAAGATCATACGATGTATTGAATAGTTTTTAATCCCTTAATGAATATAAGTATTATAAAGTGCATGTGTATGTTAATCCAGAAGTGCCAAAATGACAATGAGGTTCTACGGAGCCAATTGTAACGGGGTTTGCAAAAGCCAAATGGTAATGGGGTTCTTCGGAGCCAAATGATAAAAGAAATGGCTAAATGACAGTGTACCTGATCAGTACAAAACTCTGATATTTTCGAGATGGGTGTTTATCATATTATGATTATGAAATTTATGCATTTAATGAAAGGATTTAAGAAAAAGGAAAGTTTATGGAAAAAAAAGAAGGATTTAAGGAAATATTTTAAACAATGATTATGAAATATTTTATGAAATCATACCTATAAATATTTATTATGATCCATTATTGTTTCATTTTGATGCTTAATGACATGTTTAAGAAAGAGAAAAAAAATATTTCATGAATTTAAGATAAATATTTTTCACCTGCTGAGCATTAGCTCATCCTATTATTGAAATATTTTTCAGGAGAAATTATTAAGAAGTGATGGCTACGAGACGACAGTATACCTACCGCCGTAGAGGACCTCAAGAAGAAAGGTTTTTATGTTTTCTGTTGAGTTTGAGTTCAGTGGTTTGTACCTGTGTCTGAACAGTTTATTGGAATTTATGTAATTGTGTTGCAGTTTATGTTTTGTTTTTGTGAGAGAAAAAACAAACTTGGAATACTTTAATTTGATGTTTTTATTGGCTCTTTAATATTAATGGATGATGTTTATGTTATGTTATAAAGGTTTAAATGAAATTGATTATGGTTTACACGTGTTTTCCGTACGACCGACTGTTCCCGCCCCGTTATTTTCAGGCTAATCAGGCCGGGCTGGGTCGTGACACTCTGGGCCTACCCACCACGCCAAGAAAGGCGTATAAACTCGATTTCCTATGACATCAAAGCCATAATTCTCAAAAATCCCACAATGCAAAGAAAGCGCGTATGTTGTATCTACACGACAAATTTAACATGTAAATTATCCAATAGCACCACACATGTTGCTGAGGAGATTCCTCCTGCCACGCTAAGAAAAATATACAGTACTACACTCATCGTATCGATTGTGTCATTGAAGGGGTTCACCCGTAACGTTGCGAACGTCGCCTAAAGATCTTCCTCCCTCCAAGCTAAATAAGTGTGTATAGGGCTCTATGCATCGTGTCAAATACATCAATAATAAGTTTCGCTCACAGTTTCACAAATGTCACCAACGAGCTTCCTCCTACCATGCTAAGAAAAGCATGTGGGGGTTCCACGCGTCTCGCCAAACACATCACCAACGAACGTTAAGGCAGTTTATGACTTGACTAATATCTACGCGTGCGAAGACAAAGTAGCAAGTGAGTGACACAAAAACCATTATATATATATATATATAATTTAGTTCAAATGAAGTGCATTAAGGACAGAGATTAAAAAATATTTTTCTTAGAAGAGGATATTCGACATAGGTAGATGAAATATTCTAATAAAATTTTCAATGCAAATTGTGAGAATGTGGTTGATTTTATGACCTTAACACTCTAAATAAAATAGAAACTTTATTTTTATCATCACATTAGTAAAATTGAATTTGGAGACGCCTTTAAAAATAAAGTGCAGAAAAATCGTAGAACCTAATGATATTCCAATATATGCGTGGAAATACTTAAAAGATCAAAGAACTTTTTTGCTTACTAAATTTTTTAATATTATTTTGAAGTCTAAAAAGATGTCAAATGAGTGAAGAAGTGGCATGTTGGTTCCTATTTTTATAAAAAGGTGATGCATGAGAGTGTGCCAATTATAGAGAAATTAAGTTAATAAGGCATAGATTAAAATTACGACAAAGAGTAATTGAACATAGCTTGTGACGCAATACTACGAAAGCTATGCATTTATTGAGAGTTTCAATAGAGAAGTATAGAGAGACTGAGAGTAAGGTGGATCAACATATGATATTTATTGATTTACAAAAAGCATATGATAAAGTTTCAAGAGAAGTGCACTACAAAATTCATGAAAAGGAGTTAATATACTTTAAATTCATTAAGGATATGTGATGAGGACACCAACAGGATATTCTGGCACATCTATCAAAGGAGACATCGTAGATCGACGGCTACGATTAAGAGTCTTTATTTGTGATGGATTTATGTATTTTATTTTTTGTTTATGTTCTGATTTACCATTGTACCCCTAAGAGGGGTTAGTTCATGTTGTAGCCCAGAGGAAACTTTCATTTTTGTGTCTTTTTTTCCTTTAGGCCTATATATGAAGGCCCTAACTTTTGTATTAGGGATGATGATTGATGAATGCAATTTCAGCTATTGTTATTCGTTTCTTTATGAGCTCCTGTGAGAAGAGAGAACCATAGAGAGGTCAAAGCAATGCCCGACAGCCACCAGAAGAGTTCGAGCTCTCGGTTTCCCCTTCCCCTTCCTTCTTCCCCACCCTTTCTTCTCACCTACCGCTGGCAAACCCCACCCAAACCGCCGGCCAAGCCTCCTTCCGCTCCTCCTCCCACACCACCGACCACTATTCCCCTCCACCCAACCCGCCGACCTAATCCCCCACTACCGCCGGCCAAACCCCACCCAAAAGCCACCGGCCAAGCCTCCTTTCCCTCCTCCTCCACCCCTAGCCACTGACCTAAGCCCTTTTCCCCGAGCCCTAGCCGTCATCCCCCTTGTTCCCCTACATTCATTACTTTCCTAAATTAGCCAACTATTGATTTGGAAAGTATTCTAATTCGAATTTCAAATTATTTCCTAATTAATATTTCATATTTTAGGAAGTTTCCCAATTCCCGCAAATCTGAAATTAATTCAGATTTAATTCCCCCAATCAACAATTAATGCAAGGATCTAATGATATTCCAATATATGCGTGGAAATACTTAAAAGATCAAAGAACTTTTTTGCTTACTAAAATTTTTAATATTATTTTGAAGTCTAAAAAGATGTCAAATGAGTGAAGAAGTGGCATGTTGGTTCCTATTTTTATAAAAAGGTGATGCATGAGAGTGTGCCAATTATAGAGAAATTAAGTTAATAAGGCATACATTAAAATTACGACAAAGAGTAATTGAACATAGGTTGTGACGCAATACTACGGAAGCTATGCATTTATTGAGAGTTTCAATAGAGAAGTATAGAGAAGTATAGAGAGACTGAGAGAGTAAGGTGGATAGACATATGATATTTATTGATTTACAAAAAGCATATGATAAAGTTTCAAAAGAAGTGCAATACAAAATTCATGAAAAGAAAGGAGTTAATATACAAAAGCTATCAATCAACACTCTTTATTCAAGGTGGACCGCCGCACTTTTTCCCCCATTAAAGGATATTCGAATTTCAAAATTTATTCCCTCCTTTCTCTTATAAAATCTGAAATTAAAATTCATATTTTAATTTATTGCCCCTCCACCCACATAAACAAAAAGCTGAAACTAAAGAAGCCTCTTCTGCTAGCCTTGGCCGACCACTCCAACCTCTCTCTCCTCCTCTTCTTCGTTTCTCCCTTATTTCATACGACCCAAGGGAGAAATTACACAACCCCGGCTTATTCCCCATGAATGGCCGATCCTAAAAGAGAATAGATTTGTATAAGATCATCAAGTAAGAGTAGATGTGTTGAGTTCACCCTTCTTCAACCTCAACTTGGAGATTGACCACACCGTTGACGACTACGTCGACCGGATTCTCTTCACTTTGACGACAGCCATCGATGAGCATCAAACCTCCGAGCAGTGGCAAGTTCTTCAACCTCCATCGACTTCTTCCCCTCCGGCTAAGTTTTTGTTGGGCAATACTGCAGGTATCCTCTGTCTTTTAGTGGCGTCATAAGTTTGTTGAAAATACTCTTCTGCTAAAACAACCCTCAAGAGTGACAGTGAGGGAAACTCGAGGTGAAAATTCTATTTGTTAACCGATGGATTTCGGTTATTTATGCATCAAGCTTTACTATAATTTTGTTGTTATTTTAAATAGCCCTTCTAATATAGTTTGTAACTGCATGCCAAAGCACAACAACAACTAAGAAATCCTAGAATCTAATCTTGTAAAACATTAATTTTAAAATTAACAAGCTTAACAAATTTTTATTAAATTACTGCAATTCCTTTTATGTTTCACATCAATATGTATGTAAAAGCTATTACTTGTGTTCAAACACAAGGTGGTCCCGAGTATTTTTCTATTTTAGTTAGGTTACAACAATTGATTAGCTTTAAGCCATACCTTGGTGTATGCTTTTGGATAATGATATTAATCTTGTTGATAAAACTGAGAGAAAGTTGATCAAAAACTTGAGTTATGGAAGTCAACCTTAGAGTCTAAAGGATTTCATTCGAGTAGATCTAAAAACGAATAAATGGAGTATAATTTTAGCGGTAATAGATCATGTGATGGGAGTGTGACATTGGGTGATAAAGTCATTAAAAAGAGCACGCATTTTAAATATCTTGATTATATTGTTCAAAGCGATAATGAAATAGATGAGGATATTATCAATAAAATTCAACTTTGATAGCTAAAGTGGAGGAATGCATCGAGCTTTTTATATGATAGGAAAGTATGCCTCAAACTTAAGAGAAAATTTTGAAAATATGATGGTAAAACCTGCAATGCTTTAATTGAATGTTGGCTATTAAAAAAGAAGCATAAAATTAAGTGTTGTAGCGATGAGGATGCTTAGGTTGCTGAGTGGCTACACGTAGAGACAACGTGAAATAAGTATATACGTGAAAAAGTTGAAGCAGTTGAGTGGGTTGATGAGGGAAAGGTGGCAGTGAGAAAGGTCTTTCTCTCTCTAAATAGAGAGAGAAAGAGAGAGGCAGTTCTTCCAAGCTTGCCATTTAGAAAGAGAAAGTGAGACAGAGAAGAGAAAGGGAGAAGGGGATCGAGAGAGATAGTTTCTCTCTCTTTATAAAGAGAGAGAGGGAGAGAAGAGTGAGAAAGGGAGGTAAAGGGAGATTGATGGGAGAAGGAAGAAGAAAAGGATCTTTCTCTCTCTGTTTAAAAAGATAACGTAAGGGAAGAAGGTGAGATAAGGTGGGAGGGGTAGAAGAAAGAGAGGAGGATTCGAGAAGTAGAAGGGGGAGAGAGAGAGAGAGAGAGAGAGAGGAATAAAAAGAAGGGGAAGCAGCGTGAGCATAGAGGCGGTCGGCCAACAATGTGACAGCTGCAGGTGTGGTCGGGCAAGGTGACTGAGAGGGTAAGGGAAACAACATCGGTCAACAACAGGCTGTGTTGACCGGTGGCTAGGGCAGTGTTCAACATATGCGAAAAAGAGGTGAGGGGGTTGGCTAGGGGCTGTCGGCCATCAGACCATGATGCATAAGGAGGTCCTGGGCATTGGCATTGGCAGTTGTTAGGAGTTTTGAATGGTGAGTGATAAGAAAGTTATGTAAGGATTTTTAGGATAGGTATGGGCTTATGTATTATTTCCTTTTCCTTTTTTTCTTTCAAACAAAAGTAAAATAAAAAAGGGACACAAAAGAGAGTTGCAAGGTGCACCGCCAGATTGCATTTTTTATTTTTTAATATTATTTTATTAATTTATTTATTATTTCAAAATATAAATTTTAAAATAAACCTTTAAGTCTTAATTTTAAAATTGTACATTAAAATTTAAAATTTTTATAAGAATAATAAGTAAACATTACTTTTAAATTCTTATTGACTCGCTAGCTAAATTTTCATCACTCATGCATATAGAATATTGTTTAGTCTCTGATGCGCGAACATATTTTTTCGTCATTATTTCTCGTATGGACCTACCAATATGGTTTTCCTTTCTAATAATTGCAACGGTCCAGATGCGATGACGCTGTCCATTTTACGAATGGAGGTCATTCTGGGAACTACACGTATCGTCGTACTCATGGTCCGTTGTTTTCGATAATTTTTGCTCAAATTGATTGCGATAGGTCTTTCATGAGTAATTTCGTTGTTCTAAATGCGATGGAAACAAAGCATGTAAGCTTAATGTTATCCTTCAACTTCTTTCTTTGATAATTGACTTTTACCAGCAATGCAAACAATAGTTCTCAACCCAACTAGCTTCCAACAAACTAAATGAGTGCCAGGTAACTAGGCTCACCGCTCACATCACCATATAATATGGAGAAGGTTAAGAAATGCAATCTTGCCAATTAGAGAGAAGTTGTTTCCATGATTCAATCACATGAACACAATCTCGCAATTAGGGCAAGTTCACCAATACCTAAGCAATCTACCAGCATTCTGCTCTAGTTTCAGGTTACAATAAACTGTAAACTTTTGCCTTTTCAAAATGTATGAAAATTCATGGACAAAATTTAGATGTCAACATTAAAAATATTAAAACCAATGTGGCAAATTATTAATAACAAAGATAGATAAGGAATAAATATTAATTATATCTACAACATGATGCAGAGATTAGATGCAATTGCACCTCCCCTAGAAGAATTTTTTAAATTTCACATAAGAGAATGAGACAACAGCTCTATTGTAGGTCAATGAGTTTGAAGGAGATAATAGAAAGTGGCAAAAAAAGTAATTCACAATGAAAACATTGAGAAGATTGAGAGCACATACCAATCTAGAACGATATTGGCTGAAATCACTTCCATCAAAATCATCACTCCATAGTTCTAGAACATCATTTGATGCATAGCAAGATTCATTACTTTTCTTAATCAATCGTTGGAGAGACACATCCAAAAGAACAGCACAGGCGTCATCATTAACAAAATTTGGCAACCTTTTTTTCTCCTTATCTGCCTGAGTAGAGACCAAACCCAAATTATCAACAGCAATATTAGGGTCGTTGGCTGGTACAACATGCCTTCCTTTGGACACAGAATCTTTCATCAATGTCTGTTACAGGTAAAAAATTATCTTGAAAGACAAATACTTATGAAAATGATGCTCAAAGGACAATATCACAGAGGTAAGTATACAGACCAGCCAGAAAACTAAAGATTGGAAATGGAGACCGAACTTGTAATGTTGAAAATAGCCCATCATCTGGAGAGTATAAATTAATATCGTTTAGCATTTAGTCAACATCATCAGTTTTTTAGTATAAAAAAGAGAAGCAAAACAGTAATAAAAAAAATATAGATTTTGTTTGAAAATTTATTCCTCCCGATAGATGTGGAAATCAATGACAGACTTATGAATAAAAGCTTCTATAACTGCATCAATAACACAGGTATTAGCTACTTCCCAAAGCACAATACTTAACTTGTTTTCTGTTTGTAAATTTAAAAAAGAGCAGGGTTAATTGCATCCATACATTTTGGTGGAAGATGGACTCAAGGGTGTCAAGTTGGGTCAACGGATCGGTTTGGGTCCAACCTGAGTTGACCCAGGTGTAAACAGGTTGACCCAAACATGAGGATTTCCAACCCAGAACCGCCCAAACTTATGCCTTCCTTCCGTGGGCGCAGTCGATGAGTTGCTCGGGTCAGCCGACGCGTAGGGACTGGGCGAGGTCGAGTCATCACACGGATTAGGAGTGAGGCCGGCATGCTGCAAGTGAGGCGGACTAGCGGAGGCGGGGCTCAACCTGGAAGGCCGCAAGTGCCCGCGAGGCAGGAGGCAGGAGCTCTCCGGAGAAAGGGCAGGCGGCAGGGGCCTCTAGCAGTGGGCTGGCAGGCATGTGGCAGCGCGGGCTAGGTCGAGTTATCAAGCAGGCTAGGTTGACAGTCAACTGAGCTAGGTCGAGTCATCAAGTGGGATCCAGGTTAGCCGGGTCAACCCAACCCGTTTCACAAACAGGTTGACCCAAACCCGAATTTTTTCGGGTGGAGTCGGGTCGTTTCGGGTTTGGGGTCGTGTCAACTTGTGACAGCCCTAAACTCAAGCATTCAATCACCACCCTATGCCCATGCCAATTGGCTCAGAACCAACAGACCGTGAAAATAAAACCTCAAGAGTGAAATCTAAATCAAACTTGCTATGTCTAAGAATGTTGAAAAAGGATAATTCTAGGAAAAATGAGCTACAAAATAATAAGTATGCTGTTACCAACAACAGAAATACGCTTAACAAGATGCTCCTTCAAGTCAAAAATGAGTGAAAGCAAGAATGTCCAAGAATCATGTCAAAAAGGGAGCCTCATACGGCAGGATAAAAAGCACTGTTACAATAATCTTCAAACCATTCCCTGCCATCCATAATGTACAGTTAATGATGTTTGCATTCTGCAATCTGCAGAGTGATTTCCTTGTTTCAAGGGTCAGTTATCTAAACATGCTAGCTATGAAAGACATCGGAAAACAAATAAAAGTAGAACCTAAGGCACAAAGTGGCTATATAGATTAATATTTTCTTCTTTTTAACAGAGGATAGGTGATTGAAATTTCTTTCCTTTTTCTCTTTTTGAGGGATCATTGACTATCGATAGCAGATAGAATACTATTAGGCTTTTAGACAGCATAACTGCAGCAACTGTATAGCTACGTCACCATCATTTCTAAGGTTACCAGTTAAAAACCCGATATCTTTTAGTCATGCGTATCGTGGAAGAAGCTGAGTAGAAGAACAGGCATACGTTCTCACTATAATACCCATATCTCTCCATATCCCCAGCCACACTGTTTTTAGTTTCCATTTTTTTATGGTTTTAGCTAATGTCAACAAACACTTCCTAGATCCACAAGGTCACTTTGAACAATACAACTAATAGTTGTCAATAAAGATTGGTCAAGTTGGGTTGATTATCTCTGTTGACTAAAAAAACTATGGTCCATAGCAACTCGGTACAATGGAAACATTAGTTCTTGATTGGGTTCATCATCATTCCCCCAACATAAGTTTTAAGCAAAAGCCAATAAATTTTCTCTATCCTAAACAATTATTGCTATGATATACAAATCTCTTAACATCTACTAACTTTAATTAAAATTTCTCTTTTATAATTGGGAGGGATAATTAACCATAGAATTCTTGTCTATGGAAAACATGAAACCATATCATAAAGTCCTCATAAAATGAGAAAGAAATCTTTGAATAGTGTCTTCCTCACAAACTAATAAGTTTTTTAAAAATCTAACTCAAAACAAACCCTTTCAAAAAAGATGGGCGCTAATTTTTTGAAACCATGATCTACTTTTCTACGCACCACTTATTTGTTTTTTCTCTGAAAGCTATAAAAATTTGTTACCATCTTAGACAAATAAGATTAATGGGCCTGTAAATGAATTGCCTCATAATATTAGTATTGGTCCAATTTTTAAAGTTGCCGCAACTATGTTACTTGGTTGAGGCATCCTCAAAAACTCTACCACTTGTTGTAGTGCAAATTATTGTGTTTTTAATTTATCATTGCCAACCCATTCTACCATTGGCATCAACAGATGCAAGATTCGATCGGAAGGAGATATTTTTGGCTTCCAATGATACATAATATTTAATGTTGAGCCATTATATCATTTTTCAAGATTCATCAAGAAATCACTGCACGTATTTTTCAAATGACAGTTTCATGCCCCAACAGAATGATGTAGTATATCAAACATGAGGTGATGAGGACATCAGCAGGAGATTTCGGCATGTTTATCAGAGGAGACACCGGAGATCGACTGCTATGATCAGGAGCTTATATTTTTGAGTCATTTTATGTAATAGTTTATTTTTATTTTCAGTTTTTATTGTTTTACCCTTATGGGTGGTCATTTGATGTTGTAGCCCTGAGGGCATTTTAGTCTTTGTTTCTTGTTTTTTGGTGAGACCTATATATAGGTCATTTCTATTGTATTTGGGATGATGATTATTGATATGAAAAATTCAGCTTTTGCTCATGATCTCTTTGTGAGTTCTAGAGAGAGTGTAGAACCCTAGATGAGGGCCAAGCATCACCCACCAGCCGCCTATAGGAGCCGGGAGCTGATCCCCTATTCCTCCTCCAACCCGCCACCTTGTTTCGCCCCTTTACTCCCAAACCGAGAGCTTTCTCTCCCACCCACCTTCCCAAAACCAACGGTAAACCAAACCCCCTCCCCTCCCACCAGCCTGGATCGGTCCGGGTCTACACTCGGCGGAAGAAACACGGGAGAGAGGGGGGCGGAAGTCCAAGGAGGGCCACGTGGGTTTAATGCAAGTGTGGGAGGGAAAAATTGAATGAAAGGATTGTTTAGGTATTTTGTATTTCTCCATTATTGTTAATTAGGGGATTAGGAGGGAAAGGGAGATGATCTGAAATTGCAATCTTGAATTTGAGATCTAGGTTTTCTTGCTTTGGGCTCTTGGCGTTGCCGGAGATTTGGTGAGTTGTTCTTCCTCTTGAATTGAAGAACAATTGTATCTTTGCTGATTTTATTCATCTACTAGTGAAATACAAGTCTTTACTTGAGTTTCTCTCAGCTTTCTCGCTATTTCTCGCTGTTTTCCCTGTGATTGGCTGCTGTCCACTGATGTTTCCACTCCGATTGTGATCGGGGTTTGCTTGCGGACTCAAGTATTCCTGAGGGTTACTAGCGAACTCAAGTATTTCCTAGCAAATTGGTATCAGAGCGTTGTCTTGGGACCATCGGCGGCTGAAATTCAGAAATTTCAGCAAGGAACCTTCTTCCGCAAGAGAACTTCTTGGCAACCTCGGGAGAGAAGATGGCCGAAAGGAAAGTAGAAGTTCTGGAGGGTGAAATCAGCCAACTGAAGACCGATTTGGAAGAAAGAACCGCTGAATTTCAAATTCAATTTGCATCCATCCATAAAAAGATGGATGATTTTTCACTGCATTAGAAGAAATGATGAAGAAGATGTTAGAGGGCAAACCCAATCCGACGACATCGAAAGCAAGGGAAGCCACCGGCGACAATGGGAGATGCGGGAACCCGAACCCATTGAGGGGGAGGGAGACTACCAAAATGGAGATCCTTGATGGAATGACGAAATGCCTCCGCTAGAACTGCTTTCTAGGAAAGAGATGAGCATGGGCAATGAGAGAAGGGGTGCTGAATTTTTTGGGAGAAGGGATGAGTTCTACCATCGAGGTGCTGAGCAGGAGGGAAGAGTATGAGGAAGGGCAGAAGTACGATCAACGGAGGGAAGATCGTGACCACTAGGGAGCTTTTCCCCCTCGGGAATGGGAGGATATGGAGGGGTTAGGGGAAACGGGGGAGATCCGAGGGTGAGGAAATTGAAGATGCCCATCTTTGAGGGCGAGGACGTACATGGCTGGATCTACAAGGTGGAGCGGTACTTTGCGGTCAATGGGTTGACAGAGGATGAGAAACTGACAGCTGCAGGATTATGTTTGGAAGGGAAAGCATTAGCGTGGTACCAATTGCAGGACATGAGGAGGCCCATTCGAAGCTGGAGGGAGTTCAAGGATTGTCTGTTAGAGTGTTTTCTAACCAGTAGAGGAGGAGACTTCTACGGGCAGTTCTTTGCCCTGACACAAGAGGGGACGATAGCCGATTACCGCGACAGGTTTGAGTATCTCACGAGCAGATTGGATCGTCTTTCTGAGACCGTGCTGGAGGGGAACTTCATGAAGGGGCTTAAACAGGAGATCAGGGCATCCGTCAGGGTGATGAGACCACGCGATTTGGGGGAGTCCATGGAGTTGGCACAGCTAGTGCAGGACCAGAAGCACCTGGAGAGGGGAGCTCGTGGCAGTAGCTCTGGGGGATCCTACAAGATGACGACTACCTTCCTAGCCCCCAAAGGAGCTGCACAAGGAGGACCACGAGAAGCACCAAAGGAGAGGACAGGAGGGGGGCATGGAGGGAATTTTAAGAAGCTGACGGAGAAGGAGATCCAGGATAAGCGGGCTAAGGGGTTGTGCTTCAGATGCGATGAGAAGTACATGCCAGGGCATAGGTGTAAGGACCGAACTCTTAAGGTTCTCACCGTCTGTGATGATGAGGAAACTGAGGAGGGAGGCGAGAGCGGGATAGGGGAGAAAGAAGAAGAGAAGCTACATCTGGACGTAGCTGAGGTTTCTCTAAACTCTGTGGTGGGATTCACACCATGAATGTGAGGGGAGAAATAGGGGATCAGTAGGTGGTGGTGTTGATCGACAGTGGAGCCACACACAATTTCATCTCTAACTAGATTGTACATCTGTTAGGAGTGAAATTAGTGGACACGGGAGGATATGGAGTGATGATGGGCACGGGGAAGGTGGAGATGGGGAGAGGAGTTTGCAAGGGAGTGGTATTGTCCATTCAAGGGATCCAAGTAAGGGAGGATTACCTTCCCTTAGAGTTGGGGAGTACCGATGTCATCCTGGGGATGAAATGGCTTCAGACTTTGGGAGAGACCAAAGTCAATTGGGACGCTCTGAGGATGGAACTGATGGTGGAAGGATAGAGGATGATGATCCAGGGTGATGCAAGGCTATCTAGGGCAGGTCTATCTCTCAAATCCATTATTAGATCCATACAGGAGGTGGGAGGGGGATACTTAATGGAGCTGCAAAGCTTGGAGAGGGTCGTTGTGAGGAAAGAAGGAGACATTCCACTGGTAGTGCAACCACTCGTACAGCAGTTCAAAGAGGTGTTCCAGCCGCCACAAGGCTAGCCACCACCCAGAGCGCAGGAGCACGCCATTCTTCTGAAGGACATGGTGTCACCGATTAGTGTTCAACCTTACTGCTACCCTCAGATTCACGAAGAAGAAATTGAGAAGCTGATCAGGGAGATGTTGGAGGCAAGGATTGTCAGACCTAGTGTGAGTCCATTCTTCAGTCCTGTCTTACTCATCAAAAAGAAGGATGGGAGCTGTAGGTTTTGCGTGAATTACAGGGCGCTAAACAAGGAGACAGTACCAGATAAATTTCCCATTCCAGTGATCGATGAGTTACTAGATGAGTTGAACGGAGCCGTAGTATTTTCCAAGATGGACCTGAAGTCTGGCTACCACCAAATCAGAATGGAGGAGGACATTCAGAAGGCGGCATTCAGAACGCATGAGGGGCACTATGAATTTTTGGTGATGCCGTTTGGGATCACTAACACTCCGGCTACTTTTCAGTCCTTGATGAATAGAGTGTTCCGTCAGCATCTGAGGAAGTTTGTGCTAATCTTCTTTAATGACATTTTGGTGTACAGTCGAACGGAGGAGGAGCACTTGAAGGAGGTTCTTAGGATCCTACAAGCCCATCAGCTGAAGGCTAACCTAAAGAAGTGCAGTTTCGCCCAGTCCAGGGTGGAATATTTGGGGCATGTGGTCTCTGAAGAGGGAGTGGAGGCCGACCAGTCAAAGATCGAGGCAATGCAGAAATGGCCAATGCCTAGGAACATAAGGGAATTGAGGGGTTTCCTAGGATTGACTGGCTACTACCGAAGGTTTGTGAAGGGATACAGCATCATCGCCTGACCCTTGACTGAGCAACTGAAGAAAGACAACTTTCTATGGGGAGAGGCGGCAACACAATCTTTTGAGAGGTTGAAGAAAGCTATGACGACAGTACCATTGATAGCTCTTCCATATTTCAATCAAATCTTTATAGTGGAGACTGATGCGTCGGGATATGGCTTAGGAGCAGTGTTGATGCAGAATCACAGGCCTATAACATATTTCAGTCAGGTGCTATCGATCAGGGCTAGATTGAAGTCAGTGTATGAGAGAGAGTTGATGGCCATAGTCTTGGCCATTCAGAAATGGCGCCCTTATATGTTAGGTCGGCATTTCATTATTCGTACAAATCAGAGGAGTCTGAAATACCTGCTGGAGAAAAGTATGGTGACCGAGGAGCATCAGAGATGGTTCTCAAAGCTGTTAGGCTATGATTTTGAGATCCAGTATCGGCCTGGGGTGGAGAATAAGGTAGCAGACGCCTTATCTAGGTGTTTGGGGGAACATCAGGAGGTGACAGTTTCAGTACCCCTGATGGTTGATTGCGGGGCCATCAAGGAAGAGAGCATGCAGAACGAAGAGTTGAAGAAGATCGGGGAAAGTTTGCAGAAGGACAGTAGCAGTCATTCAGGGTACCACTGGAGGGAGAGAGGCTATTATACCAGGGAAGGTTTGTGATGCCACGAACATCAGTACACATTCCTCACCAATTGCAGGAATTCCACGGCAGTTCAGTTGGGGGTCATTCAGGAGTACACAAGACATATAAGAGGTTGGCATCAGAGCTTTACTGGAAGGGGATGTATAAGGATGTTGAGGAGATGGTGGCAATGTGTAACGTGTGCCAGAGAAATAAGTACATGGCAATGGCACCAAGAGGATTACTCCAATCATTAGCACTTCCAAACAGAGTATGGGAGGAAGTGTCTATGGACTTCATCGACGGCCTACCCCGCTCAGAAGGGTTCACAGTCATTTTAGTCGTGGTGGATCGACTCAATAAGTATGCATATTTTATCCTCCTACGATACCCTTACACCGCAGTATCAGTGGCGGCGACATTTATCAAGGAAGTGGTTAGATTACACGGGATTCCAGAATCGATTGTATCGGATAGAGACAAAGTGTTCCTCAGTCAATTTTGGAGAGAACTTTTTAGAATGCAGAGCACAATTCTCAAGAGAAGCACCATGTACCATCCACAGACAGACGAACATAAGTGGTTAACTGGAGCTTGGAGACATATTTGAGGTGTTTTGCTTCTAAAACACCACGAAAGTGGGTTAATTGGTTGTCATGGGCGGAGTACTGGTATAACAATTCGTACCATTTGGCGTCCCAGATGCCTTTCAAGGTGCTCTATGAAAGAGACCTCTCGCACTTAGTACATTATGGGAAGGGAAACACACCCGTCTCTTCAGTCGAACAGTACTTAGAGGAGAGGGACCGGGTGCTGGAAGAGTTAAAGAAACATCTGGAGAGGGCACAACAAATAATAAAGAAGCGAGCGGATACACAAAGAAGAGACATACAATATGAAGTGGGGGAGAAAGTGTTCTTGAAGCTAAGGCCCTATAGGCAGAAATCAGTGGCTAGCAGGAGGAACGAGAAACTGGCCCCGAGATACTTTGGTCCCTATGAGATCTTGGGGAAGATTGGAGCAATGTCGTATCGTCTGAAGTTACCCCCCTCCGCTACCATACATCCGGTGTTCCATGTGTCACAGCTAAGGAGAGCTCTAGGGGAGCATGCAGTTAGCGCCGAGTTACCAGCAACAATGACGGAGGATTGGGAAGTGATGTTAGAACCCCTGGAGCTTATGGGGGTAAGATCAGATCAAGAAGGCAATAAGGAAGTGTTGATTCAATGAAATGACCTCCCTGATTTCGACGCGACTTGAGAGCCGTTTGAAAGAGTGAAAGAGCAATTCTCCTCCTTTCACCTTGAGGACAATGTGAGTTTTTGAGAGGTGAGTAATGTTACGCCAGCCAATGAGGGGACGGTCCAGGGCCGGCTAGACCGGTCCGGGTCTACACCCGGCGGAAGAAACACGGGACAGAGGAGGGCGGAAATCCAAGGGGGCTCACGTGGGCTTAATGCAAGGGTGGGAGGGAAAATTTTTGAATGGAAGGGTTGTTTATGTATTTTGTATTTCTCCATTATTGTTAATTAGGGGATTAGAAGGGAAAGGGGGATGATCTGGAATTGGAATCTTGAATTTGAGATCTAGGTTTTCTTGCTTTGGGCTCTTGGCGTTGCCGGAGATTTGGAGAGTTGTTCTTCCTCTCGAATTGAAGAACAATTGTATCATTGCTGATTTTATTCATCTACTAGTGAAATACAAAGTCTTTACTTGAGTTTCTCTCAGCTTTCTCGCTGTTTTCCCTATGATTGGCTGCTGTCCACTGCTGAAAACAGCAGTTTTCCTGTTGTTTTCCACTCCAATTGTGATCAGGTTTGCTTGCGGACTCAAGTATTCCTTAGGGTTACTTGCGAACTCAAGTATTTCCTATCACCCACCTCATTAAAACCCAACCCCTCTCTCTTCCTCTCTCTTTGGCCGGCCACCCAAGCTCCCCCTTTAATTAATTAGATCCCATAAATTAAGGATCTAATTAATTCAATCCCCTCCCCACTTTCCCTCCTAATCTCCACTTATTTCAAATTCAAAATTCAAAGGAGATTAATCCATAATTATTCACTAAATCTGAAAATAATTTCAGATTTTAGTTTTCTCCTCCTCCCCTTAGCTTGGCCGACCCCCTCCTCCTCTCCCTCCATGCATTTTCTCTTGGACAACTATGCATGGCTGATCCGGATGTTGATCATAGATTCATCTTTGATTCCAAAGGACGTGCGGACGTTTTGAGATCGCCTTTCCGTGACGTCAACGTAGAGTTCGACGCCACTATTGAAGATTTCATGGATCAGATACTATTTTCTCTATCAACCGCCATCGACGAATATTACCTTCCATCCAAGTGGCAACTCTTACACCTTCCACCGACTCCTCCAACTCTGACTAGCTTTCCCGTGGACAGTATTTTAAGCTCCCTCTTCCTCGTGATGATCACATCAGTATTGCTAATATTTTTTTTCCTTTAACTGCAAGAAAGCTTGAGAGAGGGAAACTCAATGTGACTTTTCTAAATATTAACCCACGGATTATTGTTAAAGTGCATTTGTCATTACTCGCATGTTTGTTATTGTTTTAAATTGTCTTGCCTAAAGAGTTTTTAACACTGCCTAAGCAACTTTGCAATTGAGATTTCATTAAATCATTAATTGTAACTCGTTAATCTTTATACTGACTTGCTTATTCGGTTGTCTTATTATTTCTCTGTGCAATTCCGATTATGTTTCACATCATGAGGACTTCTCGAAGTGATTAATGCCTATCTTCAACTGTGTAGTCTAATTTCCCCGATGATCAAGCTAATGAGCCAATGAAGACTTCAACTTCAGTTCTGAGTCCATAAAAATAAATGTTCTTCAAGTATTTGATTAATTTTTTCATTAGATTTTTTCAATGGTATATTAGAACTACTATTGTCTGATGTGTTCCTACAAAGGGTTTTCACGGGGTTAGTTGTAATCAGCTGTGTTTATTGGAGAAACGCCATAATCCCAAACAAAGGTTGATTGTTGAAAAGAAAAAAAAAAAGGAAAAAAAAAAACAGGAACAAATTTCAAGCTATCTAGAAATTATCTTCAGTGATCACCAGTTGAAGAAACTGAGAGGTCATATTCTCATCGCAAGCAATGCATTGCCTGTGTGAAGTACCCAACGCCACCATACTCTCACATGTTCGCTCAGCAAACTCAAATTCACTTTCATCAGCAATGGCAGCTTGTATCCCGTACTTGTTTAAGAAATTGCAAGAAACTTGCATCAAGACCTGGAAGATATTAACCATAGCAGAATCGAATTCAGATGCAGTTGCATCGTGAGGCCTTTTCCTGTAAAATTGGAAGCTCACAGAAAATAAGTTTGTCAATTTGCAAATTAATATTGAAAGACCAAATACTAATGTACCTCTGGGACACGAGTTTGAAAAATTCACAAGAATGGAGGCGAAATTCAGGAGAAGAAAGCAATAGCCCACATCTGTCCAACAAAACGAGAAAATTATATCCCAACTAACAAAAGTTAAATAGAAAAGTGTAAAATAGCATACCCAAGAATAAGGTGATATTTGGCAAGGTCTGCCAAGGGCGCCCATTCTGCATATGCATTTATGGCATTTAGAGTTGCTGTCACAGCAGCCACATGCTTCTTAGCTACATCTAGTTGTTGATTGCTATATTCACTCAAAGCAGCTCCAAAATGCTTTTCAAGTAACTGCATCATAAAAATAAATTGCACAATTGGCATCAACTAAAACTTTGTTTGGGATGACTTTCTTGTTGCTTCTTAAAGCAGCTTTCTAGTATAAAATTTTTTATTTTTATACTAAAAAACTGTTTTAAGAAGCAACAAAAAAGCCGTGCTAAATAAAGCCTAAAACAGAAGAAGAAACGAAGCATTCTGACACAGTTCTCTTCAATAATTATAGAATAAAGCAAAACACCACTATGGCCATGTAGAATGGTGACTTTGCGATCTGCTTGGCCCCAGAATAGGTCAGGGGCAGGAGATCAAAGCAGTATAGAGGTAAAGAAATAGTTGATGAGACGTACAGAATATAAAAGTGGTAAAATATCCGACAAGGATTCTGTCAGTCCACGTAATAATACCCGTCTACGATCACCTGCCATAAACTCAGAATAATATTGATACCAGATGTCAAAAATGTTTATATGTAATAATAATAAATTCAAAAAAAAAAAACGCTAGGTTATATTACATGTGAGTTAACTAACAAAATATTAAACATAGATTAATATTTGTTTAGAATTACCTGTGTTTTTATGTGAACTTTAGATCTAGTATGCCTTAAAAGGGAGTAAAAAGTAACTAAATAAAATTATCAAACTTTTATGGATTCAAATAAAGGGATCTAAGATTTATGATATCAAATGGATGAAGAAACTCTTATCACAATAGATTAAATCATCCTTGTGACTTGCTACTTCTGCATGCTCTCTAAGCTTGGTGCTCAGCACACTCTCTCATTGTTCTCACTTGCTTGTATCATTAAACTCACCCCTGCTGCTCAGCATTCCATTTTCATTCTTGAAATCATGCGCATCTAGGTGATAATGTGCTAACGCCTATTCAACACAGCTTTTTGCATTGGAGCTTGACCTTGACACCTACTCTATTACCCTTGCTTTTCGGTCTAGCCAAACTTTTTCAATTATGCTCTACTTCAAGCTTCCGACATCATACCACCTCACTTCCTCTCATGACTCCCTCTCACAAAGTATCTATCCTGTCATTTCATTGACTACTCATGTATGATCACATTGTGATGCTCCTCCGATGGCTGCTACCATTTCTAAGGTTTCTCTCTCTGTGGGATCTCCCCTGTACTTGTGATCCCTGATCCTTTTTTGAGATTGTTGGGTGGGGTATAAAAATCATGTTCCTCTACTTGACTCCTATCATTTACCCAAATATTTCGCCAAAGCCTGCTAACTTATAAGCACAAGTTATCATCCTCCTTTCAAGTGGATGTTGCTACTGTTAGACTATTTATGCCATCAATGCCTAGGGTACTGGTCAAATTGGACGTTACTTCCCTGAAGGAAAGAAACTTAGATTGGCTACAAATCTATTAGCTACTGGCAAAAGATTAAATTTGATGGCATTCCTCATTAGTGTTCTTCTTGCATAAGGGTGTCAGCCAAGCGAAGGTGGATCCCAAGCATGAAAATCATAGAACTGATTTTATGCTTTTTGTATAGAGAATCTAGGTTCCTCTAGGGCTTCAAAACACAGAAAATTTAGGCAGGTGCGTCTAGATGTGATCTAGAAAGTTTCAAGAAATTTGGTGGCCTTTAGACATTTTTCTTGGATTTTATAACAAGACAAGGTTATGCAACCCAATATGACCAACTTTAGGTGAGAATTTAGGCTTTAGGCTAGGGGCTTAGGTCTAGGAAAATTTTGGGAAAACTCTTATAGGTGATAGGAGAATGTCTCTAGATTAGATTTGAAGCTTCTCACAATTTTCTAAAAGGTTTAAGGGAGTCGAGGGGCCTATGGAACAAGACTAGGTCCTGCCGGAGAGGCCCTTGGCCGACCACTTCAAGGAGAAGTTAGGCTAGGATTTTGTAGGAGAAAATTTGAGAGAACTTTGTGAGTAAATAGAGGGAGATGAGACCAAAAATCCTACAGCAAGAAATTGAAAGATTGCATGAAAATAAGATAACCCTACCGATGGCCAAAGAGGTAAGTTAAGAAAAATCACCAAATATCCTCTTGCATGGGTCGAACGCCGAGCTTTCACATTCTTTGAAAACTCCAATTTTTTTCTTCAAAAGCAATAATCCTCTTCATTCGGCTAATCAACATATAAATATTTCAAATAAAAACTCTAATGGTAAATAGGACAGAAAGTGAAGGATGGACAAAGAGTGGGGCCAGCCCCCTTGTTTTGGATTGACGGAATTATTTCCCTCTCCTAGCAAGCCATAAATGCATGAAAATTTTAATAAAATTGTTTATTTGCATGCAATTAATCAATTATTCCATGATTAAATAATTTTCCTATTGATTTGAACATTCAAACTCCAACAAATATCAATTTTTGAAATTTTCTCTACAAGTTTATGAAATAAAGACACATACATAAAGCATGAAAAATTAAAATTATAACAAAAAAATTATTGAAATCTCAGATAAATATTTTAATTCATAGTCTTCTCCTAGTAATGTATCCAGTCTTCTTGTTGATCTGACTCCTTTTAGTTGGTTCAAAAACTTCCTGTGCTGCATCAATATGTTGGACTATACTGTGCACAGAACATGTATTATCTTCTACTAACATGATTCTGTCAGTCTCTTAGATACACTCCAACCTGAGCAATTCATACCCATACAACCATTGACAAACTTCAGATGTTGATACTGAGAGAAAATACCTATATACTTTATTAAAAAAAAACAATCAATTGTAATATACCGATATAATGCAACTAGTTGTGCTACCTCCAGCAAATTTGCGCTTAGAGCTCCGTAAATATCATGTAAAAATCAAATGATCAAAGAGTGGTAATTTTCAAGCTCAAGAACACATCGAAGCATGTTATTACAAAAAAGTTTAAGAAAAACCTTCCAAGTCTTCATTATGCACTGTAATATCTTCGGGAAGCCATCTCAGTATCATAGAAACCAACTCAGCCTGATTATAAAGAGAAATTAATTGAAGCACTGCTACATCAGGAGCTTAAGCGATGATCAACAGAAGAAAGCCAAACTTGTTGAGGAATATCATAATCATACTTCCACAGGCCCTTTGTTCGACAAAGAAACTAAAGATGGCAGCAGCTCTTGCCAAAGAACTACACCTTCTCTTCTAACCACCTGACATGCAAAAAGACAAGAAATAAAGGTGCACATTCCATGAGCAACAAAATAATATTCTCACAAGCGCCAAAGATAACCATTCAATATGTAAACACCTCTGCCACAAGGCTTGTTGATTGGCTCTTCAAAGCCCATTCCTCAAGAGGGTTAGCCATCTCCATTATTAAGCTAAAAGCAACTTTAGCAAACTCGCTTCTTTCTTGGATGTTAAATTCATGCCACCTGAATCGAACTAAGTGCTGCAGACATAAGAAAAATAATAATATTTAACATGATATACAAGTTGAGGATGAAAAAAAATAATAATAAACAGTTGGGCTAATGCACTGTTCATAAAAGAGACCGTAAAAGAGCTACTTGACTCTCTTCTAAAAAAGTTTGTATGTTGGAATTCAACCTTAAAGGAAAGGGCCATTATTAAATGGTTAGCCGATGGGAAGGTGACGACCTATTACGTAAAAGCTTGTCGTCGTCATAAGGAAAAAGAGCCAATGAGACTTAAGGCAGACGATCATATGCACCTTATACATAGTCCTTTTGTATGTATAGTTTTGAAAGTAGATAAAAGATAGATTAAATAAACTGTAAATTAAAGATTTTGAGTATGTACAATTTTATTTGAAGTTTATATAGTAAATCTTTGTATTTTATTTTATGAATAGTGTACATGCTTCTGAATATTTAATCAATTTTCTACACACTCGATCCTGAGAAAGGTAATTCATAATGGGTATTAATGAAAAGTTTATCTGATTGGATTGTCTGTCTCTGTTACACCTCAAGTTGACTATGAGGGGGGGGGGCCAAAATGGGATGTGACATGTCGTGTGTGTGTGTGTGTATATATATATATATATATTTAATTTCTTCTTTTAATGAGAACATTTAGCAACATACTTTTTAATCAAAAAATTAATTATAACTAACAAAGTAACTAAATAGAGAAGAAAATATGGCAGGTTCTTATAACCCCATGAATACATATGAATGTTTAGTTGACTAAAATTTCATATAGATGTATTCCGAATACCCATGAATATATATGAATTTTTAGTTAACTAAAATTTCATATAGATGTAGTCAGAATCATACTGGTAAAAGTTAAGTTGCAAGAGGCATGTATAAAAACCATATTTCCTGTAGGAAATTCTTTTAGTAAGGAAAGAATGAAAGAGCCAACATTTGTACTAAGAAAAGATTGATGATATATACTAATTTTGTTTTGGCATTCATGCAATCAATAGGATGTACCAATTTCAATGTCAACTAATATCTAGAAATTACCAACTTTTTGCAGCCAAAAAAAAAACACCTGTAACATTTTGAAGCCATGCAACCGAATCTCAGAAGAGCAATCCTTCTGAATCAAAAGTAGGGATGTGTTTGCAAAAACACGAATATCACCACCTTTTACCTGTAGAGCAGAAAAATATTTAAAATAGATAACTAGAAAAAACATTATACAATTTTTACTTGCATTAGGATGAAGTTACTGCTAAGGTACCAAAAGGGTGCTTGGCTTCTTGAAGATCCAATACGGTAAAGAAAGGGTAAAATAATTTACATTGTACAGAAGTTTGCTAATAAGCTTTAAGGAGCCTCAATAAAAACTAAACTCTCCCACTTATCATTCTACCAAACATCTGAAAATATTCTACATGAATTACTTTTACCATAGTCCATACATCAACCAACTTGCAAATTAAACATGTCATTAATAAATTCAAGTGAAATTTCATATAGCATTTATAATTTCACCAAAATAGTTGGGATAAAGCCATTTGTGATGATGATGATGATAATCATTTGGGACTTATAGCTCCGAAAATATTCATATCATTAACCTCAGTTGAGTGGCTTATAATTAAAATTCCTCCAAACCATTGTTCTTTTAAAATTCATGATTGTCTGAAGTGCTAAAAAGCGTAGTATCTTTATAGGTCAAAAGAAGAAGGAAATCATCAATCTAATCTTCATTTTGTTGTTCAAATCAACTGATAAGATACAACAATTTTGACTTTTGGCCAACCAAAAGCTTTCAATAGAGCTTCTTAATGACGGAGACTGCTATCTCTGATTAACTGAAATTGGAAATTAGGGAATCAAAAGCCTGTGAAGCAGAGATTTATCTTCATCAAAAAAGATAGGGCTAAGGCTTTGATAATGAAATTGATTTATAACAGTTTAAAAAGAAGATCAATAGTCATCTTAATTTTATTAATGTAGGGAAGGAAGCGAAAAAAGATACACAGTCGTTCCAAGGTTTAACATAGTCCATCAATTATACTGCTCTAACACCCTCTCTATGACATTACACTGCACGGCCTTCAACAATACCCCTCTAATAGCCTCTATAAAACACTACAATACAGCCATTTCGTAAGGTGGCTTGGACTCTCCAAAACTAACATCTTGGCTACCAACAAAACAAAGTGTTGGTTTTGTTCTTTATTCAAAATTTTTAAAAAAATAAAAGAACCCTAAGGAAATTCTATTTCCATCTCATTCAATATCTCATGTTAGTAGGTTTTGTAAAATATAAATGGACAAGGTAAAACACAATGTAACTATGAAAAACAAACATGTATAAAAGTGTCCTTCAAATTACTGTTTTCGCGGGTTTGATAACATAATCCGTTGGAAAGTAAAAAAGTATATTTTTGTACATAAAACCATTTTGAGGCTTCATACTAGAAATAAACAATAATATCTTTTCAATCTATAATCTAAACAAATAAGCGTCCGATGAAACGATAACTGTCTGATGCAACACTAAAGTTTTGAATAAATAAAATATAACAAAGTCATGTGAGACATTTTCAAGTCCATCAAAAAATAAATGATTTACATTTTCATGCTAACACATTATTCTTATAAGAAATTCATTTAACCAAAACAAATATCATAAATCAGCGATGAAAACAACATGATTCAAAGTACTACTTTGATCAATGCATCTAATATAGCCATGCCATGCTAATTTGGCAAAGAAAAGGGGTGGAGAATGCCATGATATGAACTATTTCCTTTTCTCCAAACATAGCAGACAAGGAAATCACACAATATACTCCCAAAACAAGTCTGACACAACAGAATTTTGCTCAGCTAAACAGTAGAACTAGCATTAAAATGTCATTTTGTATGAAAACCAATATCAAACTTTGTTTCTAACATGCCTACTTCAGAAGTTTAAAATGCATTTCATTTTTTTTTTTTGTTTTCAAATTGATAGCAAGCTCCAATTAGACAATCTTTAGTTACTTATGTTACACGCATTCCTTTTAGCATGATTCATCCAAGTTTTACAAGACAAATAAGCAACAATAAACACAACAAAAACACTTTTCAATAGATTAAGGGGGTGTATAGTTGGATGTATTTAAAATGCATATTTTTTTATAAATGTAAAGTAAAAGAAATGTAATTTCTCTCTCACACACATGCACGCACATCCAAGTTTCATAAGACAAATCATTAACAAAAATAATTTTCAATAGCTTAAAGGGTTGTATGATTGGATGAATTTAAAATGCACAAAGTAAAATAAATGCAATGTATTTTGAACTTCAGAAGTTGTGTGTTTGAATGTACCTTTTTTATTGGAATAAATTACAAAAATGTGTCTCCCTCCCTCCCTCTATAGATTAAGAGGTTGTATGGCTGGATGTATTTAAAATACATGTATTTTAAGTGAAAGAAATGTAATGTATTTTGAATTTAAGAAGTTGTGTGGTTGAATGTAAATCAAATACAATGAAATGACTTTTCTTTGTTGGGATGAATTTCAGAAACATATCTCACTTCCACGTGGGTGACAGGGTCATGAAGGTGAGAGCGACAAACAGCAACAAAGGCAAGGTGGATGTGGACGTTGGAGGTCAGGTTGACGGATGCAGGAACGTTAGAGGCGAGAGCAGTGAGGATGGTGAGGACGACGGGGCTATCAGATGAGGCACAGTTGAGGGCAACGAAGCAAGGGCAGCGAAAGTGAGGACATTGTTTGCGGCAAGGTACTTGAGGGACAGGTTGGCGAGGTCAAAAACACAATTACTCATCATCACATGTAAGGAATTCGCCAGTTTTAGGAAAATTCAAAATTTCGCAAAAATGGGCTATTGGGCCATCCAAAATTCATCCAATCAACCAAAAAAACCTACAAAACTCATAGTTTTTCAAAACATGTTCAGTAACTTCAAATAAACCAGAACATCAGACTTGAGTCGAGTCAAAATATTTAAAAAACAAAACCATTATTATCCATGCGAAACTCCCGCGAACAGTCAAAGAAAATTAAGGAAATAATCGGACCAAAAGAACTTATATCAGTCACTGCACTTCGATGGCAAAGACTAGAAAAGTCGCAATTTTCAGCAGCGTCAAAGAGCACAAGATGAAAACCGAAAGAAAGAGGAAATGGGATGAGAATGCTGACGGATTCAAGGTAAGCAACGGCGGCTCTCCGGGCATCGAGAGAGGAAGCGGGGTCAAGTGAAACGGCGATGGCTCCCGCGACGTTGGCGGCGGTGGTGCTTCCGTCGTCCATGGCGGGCTCCTTGGACTAGAGGCTTCTGAAGCCTATCTGTATATGAAGTATTCGATTGATCGCAAATGCAGCATTTAGGGTTTCGGGAAGACGAATGAAGCATGGATGGTGAAAAAGGAAAGTACACGAAGCAAAGAATCTGCCTTCAGTTTTACCAATTTTGAAACACCGAGAAAATAAATAAGATGTTAACGGCGGATTTCCATAAATATCGTTTTATTTCATATTTACATATTTAATATCTAAAATTTTAATATTACATATCTACACCTATAAAATAAATATCAATACATAATATAAAATATTAAAATTTATAAAATATTATGAGTGATAAGAATAAAATATAAAAGTGATGTATTTGATATTAAAATTGTATATAAGAGATAAAAATATTATATTAAAATTTCATATGTAAATAATATCAAATAAAATGATATATATGTAAATCCCCTAATTAATAATATCCCAAATAATATAATAGACAAATAATGTACAGACCATTTTTTTTAAACGTAATCTTTAATATATATGTAATAGACAATTTAATATAATTCTTTAAAATATTTCATTATTTTAAAGAATTAGATTTCTTATAAAATTATTATAATTTTATGAGAAATATTCTTTCTTGAAATAAAAAAATTATTATTTCTTATAAGATAATGCACCCATTAAATTACTAAAAAAATCAGAATTATTTATTTTTTTTCTATCTTATAGTGATTCAAACATAAAAATTATCTCTCTTATATGTAAAGATTCCCTCATCATAGCTCCATCGCATTCTTCTATAACTGTTGTGTGCTATAATATACGCGGCGTTAGAGTTTGTAAATTTGCGTCCTAGCGTTGTACGAGTATTCAGCACACAAGCAGAAAAGAGAAGTGAACACCAAGGTTTTTACGTGGAAAACCCGAAAGAGGGAAAAAACCACGGGGCCTCTCCCAGTTGCAAAGTTCCACTGGTATTTATTTGAAGTACAAAGTTTGATCCGTCTTAAAAATCAAGACGATCAATTTACAATCAACTTCTCACAAAGTTACAAAATTCTGCAAATTCCCGACGTTTCGCGAAAATCCGGCAGAGTTCCGGCGTCTTCAGGCAGCAGGAAGAGCTCCGACGGTGGTCGAGGAAGAGCTTCTTCCTTCTCCTCCTTCTCTTCCTCTTCTCTCTCTTCACTTGAGTCCCCTTTGCGTAGAATGAGGGCTCTATTTATAGTTTTTCTGGAGTGGCATGGCTCGTAAAAAGGCGTGAGATCAAGGGCGAATTGGGAGTGATTTGAATGGACGGCTGATATCGAATCCTTTGATTATGCACCGTTCATTGGACATTTGGAAGTCTTAATGATGTTGGAATTTGGCGATCTTGGACTTTTTGGATTTGTCTCGTCGAGCCGCTCGATTCGAGTATAAGCTTGTTAAAATCGGAGACCGTTTGGTAACTCAAATTGCGGTTTGAACCTTCCAACAGCGCTTCGGGTCCTTGATTCAGACTTATTTGGACTCGGATTGAGTTGAATTTGGTGTCGTTGGGTTCATATTTCCAAGACGCTCAGTTTGACTGTAAGCTCGCTAAAATCGGAGTTCAGGTGCTCCCAAAATTAATTTTTGAAGTTTTCATCTAGCTTTTGCCTCGAGATTCGTGCCTGATCAAGATAATTTTGTGATGCCGTATCAATAGCATTTATGTGCAAGTACCCCATTACATAAGATACAAATGGCCATAAAATATAGTATAATAAATTATATATTTAAACAATAATAATGCGGGAAGGCAACGCTGTCTTTGACTATTAGTATGAAGTAACTAAAATATAGTATAAGAAATTATATATTTAAACAATAATAATGCGGAAAGACAACGTTGTCTTTGACTATTAGCGTGAAGTAACTCACCAACAAATCATTTGTTAATGAATATTTGGTGTTCTCGACATTTAAGTATTCTTGGCTTCTTTAATCCTTTATTGATCTTTGTTGATGTTTTTTTTTAGAACGGGGTATCCACCCACTGCCACCCCCGTAGAGGTGCTTGGAGGCGTGACTAATCCTCGGCTACCTAGAAAAGGAACCGACCACCTCCTGACACGCACTTCATGGGCCCCATTTAAGAGGCGCTGTCGCTCGAAGGGAAACAAACGTAGATTGAGGGTACCCAACCGAGCTAAGCAACGGTGGGTGATCCTTGTTATTATGGATTCATCTCAACAACAGTCCGATCATTTTGGGAAAATCTAAGTTATCATTCATTGCATCCTCTCAATATGTCTCTTAATACCGTAATCATATACCTCATGTTTAAGAGACAATTCAGTCATTTGAATCAAGTTGAATATGATATGACAAGGTTGTTCACCTACATAAGATCAATCAACTAGCACTAAAAATTGTTTGCATGTTTTTTTGTCAATATAGCGTAGTTCTCTTCTATAATAACCAGTATTCCTCCCTTATCTTCTAATTGTAGCATGAAAATGTCAAAGTGACTTCTAATTCTCCATGTTTACTACAAAGCACTATTGCTAATATTATTAAGGATATCAAATAGTTTGTATTTAATTGGTTTGATTTTCCAACCTTTCCCATTCAATATATGTTTATCAATGTGGAGTTACAAGGTAAAAAAACATCACTTCTGTAAAGAAAAAATTTTATTGTCACAGATAGAAAATTAACCCCTCCTTATGAGAATAAAAAAAAGATGGCATCATATAAAATTTCTTAGAAATATATAAGGATCAAATAGAGTTTATTTTAGCTATAAGGATATATCATATTATTAAGAAACTCTTCGTTAAAGAGTTTTGCTTATGTTGATTAGAAAAAATGTAATAATGTAAGCTTGGATTCTAAGACAATTCAATGATATGACAATGTCTTTTTAAGAGTTATAATACTCTTTTAAAATATGTTAGGATTTGGTGAAATGTACTCATGAATTTGTTGAATTCAAGGAGCTCGATCTATTATTTTGATGATTAAAAATATTATTTTCTTAATCATTTACTATTTTATGCCTTACATATATTACCAATTTATTTTGTGTGCTACTAACATTTCAAATGCAACATACACAGAGTTGGATCAAAGAAGCGAACTAAAGAAAATGCAATGCTAAGTCTATTTAAAATTATAATAAGAGTTTGTATTATTTTTTTAATCTTTTATGTAATTAGGTGTATGCTAGCAAGAAAATCAAGAATGCACTCACAAGAGGGATGAAAATTGAATACTTGAATTATCTATTAATTAAATCGTATTGTACGATCTATTAATCCAAAAGTTAATTCAAGTTTATAATTAATTTAATTTAATTAATTAAAAAACATATCTAATTATACTCTCTCAAAGTTTAACAACCTTAAATTTAAATTCCCTATAATTCTAAAATTTTGCTGAGTGAGCACTATGGCGCTAAGCTCTAAATTTTTTGGGAATTTGAGGAAGCGCTGTGGCGCTGGATCTATAGTTCTGTGGCGATGGATTCGTAATTTTTTTAAAATATCTTAATGAACCACTCTATTTAATATAAACCCTGAGCTATCCCAAAATCTCTTGTTTTCATGGTTTTGTTAGAGTGAAGGAAGAGAGAGAAGGGATGAGTAATGAACGAAAAAGTTTACATCATGCCAATATTTTTTATCGCTCAAGTTATAAAAAGTGCTATGATTAAAGAAGGTAACTCTAACGATACCTCTATTTTAAGTGATTTTGTGTTTTACTTATTTTCTTCTCTATAAAATTGATTAAAATGTAATATCACTCATTTTAGCAATTTTTCACCGCATAACTTATGATATGTGGTGAATATTATAATCTCAAACATTTTGACTCGTTAACATTAAAATTTTACATCGTGATTTTGTGTGTGTGTGTGTGTCTATATATATATATCATTTTAATTGAAATAAGTGGTATAATACTAAGTACAAAATGATCACAAGCCAATTTATTGTATTTAAACATAAAATACATGGTATGCATATATTTATTATTCACTTAGTCAACTATACATCCTTGGCATATTACATGTATACTAATGAGTATAATGATAATTGAATTTGACATATATGATGTTTGTTAGTATGTTCTAAATGATGTGAAATGTGTAAAATAAATAAATGGTGAGTAAAAATTATTTGCTAATTCATGTTGAATGGAGACATGTTATCCTATATAGTAGGGTGGCCCGATGAGTTTTTATTTAAATAAGATTCATAGTGTAATCATCGCTAACATGAAAATGAAGGTATAAGGAGACTAAAAAAAAAGAAAGGTATAAGGAGACTGTCTGATATGATATGATATGTATAAATTAATGGTGACTTCTTATATAAAAATCATCTGACTTTTCTTACATAATAAGTGGTTGATTCCTGACAACATGATTGATTTGATTACAACTTATTTATGTAGGATTAGTCTACAGGGCTTTATACAAGAAAACGCCACAGGTTGCTAGATATTCTATATTGCTTGTATATGCATACAACATGAACATATATGAAAACTTGCATAAATGATATGATGTACTGTAATAAGAATATGATTCAAGATATGTTAATATATGACTAATATAATTATATAATAAGATTAATATAAATGCATATAATACATGAGAACTACATGTTATACATGATACCCTGTATTATATACATTACATTGGATATAGAACATAACACACAAGCATATATATTGTATGACATGCTTATGATAGATGTAGAATGGTGAATATTTTCTTAGTGATAGGTGTACTGATCTACGTAAAGTCATATATAAATTATTTTGAATCTGATGGGTATAAGAATAGCATAACATATTCATCACCAATTACAAATTACATTGTTTATATTGATTTTCATTGTTCATATGAAATTACATTGTTTCTATTAATTCCCATTTTTTCTTACTGCTACATGTTAAACTGATATTGATTGAGAAATTTCAAGCATACGGTTTCCATTGTCTTGCAATGATTGTGGTTGTAGATTTTGGTAACTAAGTTGTTAGCTTACCTGGTAGCTTTTACATATTTTCAGGATTGGGTCAGAACCTAATTGTTTGAGATAGGTTAGGATTTTTAGGTTTTATTTTATTATTTTATAGTCAGAAGTATAAAAGATAGATTGATTTCCTGCTATTATGAATTGAATTATGATACATATGATTTATAGTTGCTTCCACTTGACATATTTATATTAATGAATTATTAGAAACTCTAGTAGATTAATTTAAGAGATATAATAGACAATACTTTCAAATTTAGATGTTGAGGTGTTACATCAAATACTCTTTCAATTTTTGGGATTATTCATAAGCCTAGTCATGTAATTATATGGCACAGTCAGTGGTAGGAGACTAAGTCGCGACACTCTTTTCTCTGGTCTTTCTCTTAAAGTGCAACACATCCATATTTAGTCAATTTAGTGTTTTCTTGAATGATAATCTATCTCATGTGTGTTAAAGAATATATATTCATCTTCAATTAATGCAATCATTTTAGTGAAAAAAATATTATATTTCTTCTTACTTAACATAGCATTATGTATAAGAAAACAGATACATAATTTATTTATATCATCCCTCTTAGTGCACTTCATAAATACATTCTTAAAATGGTGGTCTTTATTTAGTTAGTTATCAATTAACCCATTACTTCTTTACATCTCATTAACTTTAACTTTGGATGGAAATTCAAAGAAACTCCAAACCAACAATCAAAGAAAATCTAGCAATTCTAAATATTGTATTCTTATCTCCAATTTTGAATACAATAGCCTACTCATTATCCTCTTAATCTTTAATCATGATCATCACAAGCTGATGAAATAGGGCCTCAAAGAATCACAACAAAGGAGCATTGAAATTTTGCATAAAGAGAGATTCTTTAACTCTCCTAAAAAGATCAATACTTTCAAACTTTGTCCATTGCACCCCTAGTCTTATGTGACATGAGTAGCTTAATACTTCTCTTCTTGTATTGTTAGTTGGGAAATCTATATAAATAGCCAAGTAACTTACATGAATCAATTTCATATAAAATAATCAGAAAAAATGGTTTTAATGAAATAAAAATATTGTTAAAATTTGATTTTACCTTTAATATTTAAACTATATGTTCAAACTTTGTTTGAATAAAGATTAAGGTTTATTTTGGGACGGTTTTCTTGCTGTTTTTTAAAACAATTTTTTAGTACAAGAATGAAAATTTTTGTACTAGGAAGCTACTTTAAGTAGTAAGAAAGTCGTCTTAAACGAAACCTAAATGTTGAATATAGAGGTTAAATTTAAATTATTTTGAACCTATTGCTCTCCTTCTGTCTCATTCTTACTATATCATATGACTACTATAATTCAAATGGATGATGATTGTTTCAATTTATATATCAAAGAAATAAAAACAATAATACAAGCCCTTTGTTCATTTGAAGTGGCTTGTCACTCGAGGTAGAAGAAAGCCTTTCGTTCATTTGAAGTGGCTTGTCACTCGAGGGAGAAGAGGAAATTTTATTTGGTCACGACTCCTGAAGTAGCTCTATATTCAGACGCCAATAAAATGTCGCCACGTGCTCTTACTCTTTACCGTGCGGCCCGACGACCCGGCCCGACTGGAACCCCGATATTGCTATGTATTAGTTGATTTGTGCAGACCAGTATATTGCTATGTATTGCTCGGTATTGCTCGACAACGAGAAATAACATTTTGTCAAGACCAATACCGAGCAATACCCCGATTTTGCTATGTATTGCTCGGTATTGGTAGGTATTGTTTGGTATTGATCAGTATTGGTATTGAAAGAGCGGTATTTCTCGTTATTGCCAAGCAATACCTAGCAATATCGATAAATACATAGCAATACCTGGTTCCGGTCCGAGGTTGAGTCGTCGGGCCGCGGGTAAAGAGTAAGAGCACGTGGCGACATTTTATTGGCGTCCGGATGTAGAGCTACGTCAGGTGTCCTAACCTAATAAAAGTTCGTAGAAGATAGAAGCTATTTGGAAGATAAATATGATGCTTAAAGGTGATACTAGAGCAACTTTTTTGGTTCAAATGTTGTCATTATCATAAAATACTATGCACTATATTTTTATTATAAGGACATCTTAATTTGAAATAAAAATTTGGTCATATTTTAAAAAAAATATTATGACTATATTTATATTATTATGTGTATAATTTGCATGTATGTACAATCAAAATTTCAATTTTTATTGTTATCTCTTAAAGAACAAATGTATTAACTAGAATTATTAAAAAGTTGTAAGAGGAATTAATGCTTCATTCAAGACGACTTTCTTAGTGCTTCATAAAATAATATTTTAGTACAAAATTTATTTATTTTTTTGTTAAAAAGTTGCTATAAGAAAGTTTTTGTATTTAAAATTAAAATTTTTGCACTAAAATATTACTTTAAGAACCAGTAAAAAAGCCATCACAAATAGGAGTGTCAATTTCGGGTCATGGGTCGGGTTTCGGTCGAACTCGGAACTGACCCGATACTATTCGGGTCAATCCAAAGTCCAAACCGACAAGTTTTGTAAACGGGTCAGTTTTTCGGATCAGGACCCGGCTCGCTTTGGGTTTAGGTCAACCCGACACGACCCAAATGACTTGTGGCCGACTCAAAGAATGGATCAATCTCTACTTTTTGGGTAAAAAAATTAGTCGAAAACGGGGTTTCATGTAAAAAGTAGGTCAATTTCGGATCAAAGGGTCAACCGGAGCCTAACTCTATTTTTGTAACGGATTGAATTGTTGAAATCAAATCCGACCCATTTTGAATGTGAGTTGACCTTAACATAAAATTTTTAGGTCAAATTCCAATAAAATTTTAAGGCATTGTCCAAATATTGACAGTTGACACCATAGTCACAAACGAATATAACCTTAAAAAAAAAAACACTTGAACCGCCCGCGCACTATTCATGCGGGCGCGGCCCGTCACTCCCTTGGATCTGTATAAATAGCTCTGATTAGGGTTTTAATCGCATTTAGCATGTTCGTATTCTCCAGCATTGAAACAGGCGATTCTTCCTTCCCTTGTGTTACTGAATCCCTTCGTCCTCGTTTCCACATTCTGTACCAGACCCCACAAAACAGCCAGCCATGCGAGCCCTATCCTCATATCGTCCTCTTCAATCGACGTCGACAGCTGCCGCTAGTCTTCCGTCTTTGTCTTCGTAGTCGTTCACTAACATTCCATTTTGAACCTCAAGGAGACGCCGCCGCAAGCCCTTAATCGTCAACGCCACTCCTCTTCTTTGTTCTTCTTCTTCTTCGCCGACGAGTCAAGCAGCTGCAGTGACTCCTTCCACGACGCGAGAAAGTCCGTTGGCCTTTATACGAAAGACTCATAAGAGGTGAGTTATGCAGTTGGAATTATTAAATTCGTTGCCTAGCGGATGATTGAATAAAAAAAGGTTTAGATTATTTATTTTTGTTATTATCATATTTTTAGGTTTTATTTTATTATTTTATAGTTAGAAGTATAAAAGATAGATTGGTATAGTGATTGAATTCCTGCTATTATGAATTGAATTATGATACACATGATTTATAGTTGCTTCCACTTGACATATTTATATTAATGAATTATTAGAAATTCTAGTAGATTAATTTAAGAGATATAATAGACAATACTTTCAAATTTAGATGTTGAGGTGTTACACCAAATACTCTTTCGATTTTTGAGATTATTCATAAGCCTAGTCATGTAATTATATGGCATAGTCAGTGATAAAAGACTAGGCATCGACACACTTTTCTCAGGACTTTCTCTTAAAGTGCAACACATCCATATTTAGTCAATTTAGTGTTTTCTTGAATGATACTTTATCTCATGTGTGTTAAAGAATATTTATTCATCTTCAATTAATGCAATCATTTTAGTGAAAATAATATTATATTTCTTCTTACTTAACATAGCATTATGTATAAGAAAACATATACATAATTTATTTATATCATTCCGCCTTAGTGCACTTCATAAATACATTCTTAAAATAGTGGTCTTTATTTAGTTAGTTATCAATTAGCCCATTAATTCTTGTCATATCCTTAAGTTTAACATTGGATACAAATTGAAAGAACTCCAAGCCAACAATCAAATAAAATCTAACAATTCTAAATATTGTATTCTTATCTCCAATTTTGAATACAATTAGCCTACTCATTATTCTCTTAATCTTTAACCATGATCATCACAAGCGGATGAAATAGGGCCTCAAAGAATCACAACAAATGAGCATTGAAATTTTGATAAAGAGAGATTTTTTAACTCTCCTAAGAAGATCAATGCTTTCAAACTTTGTCCATTGCACCCCTAGTCTCATGTGACATGAGTAGCTTAATGCTTCTCTTCTTGTATTGTTAGTTCGGAAATCTATATAAATAGCAAAGTAATTTATATGAATCAATTTCATACAAAATAATCAGAAAAAATGGTTCTAATGAAATAAAAACATTGTTCAAATTTGATTTTACCTTTAATATTTAAAATATATGTTCAAACTTTGTTTGAATAAAGATTAAGGTTTCGTCTGGGACGGCTTTCTTGCTGCTTTTTAAAACAACTTTTTAGTACAAAAATGAAAAATTTTGTACTAAAAGACTGCTTTAAGCAGTAAGAAAGTTGTCTCAAACGAAACCTAAATGTTGAATATAGAGGTTATAAATCTAAATTATTTTGAACCTATAGCTCTCCTTCGGTCTCATTCTTACTATATCATATGACTACTATAATTCAAATGGATGATGATTGTTTCAATTTATATATCAAAGAAATAAAAACAATAATACAAGCCTTTCGTTCATTTGAAGTGGCTTGTCACTCGAGGTAGAAGAGGAAATTTTATTTGGTCAGGACACCTGAAGTAGCTCTATATTCAGACGCCAATAAAATGTCGCCACGTGCTCTTACTCTTTACCGCGCGGCCCGACGACCCGGCCCGACTGGAACCCCGATATTGCTATGTATTAGTTGATTTGTGCAGACCAGTATATTGCTATGTATTGCTCGGTATTGCTCGACAACGAGAAATAACATTTTGTCAAGACCAATACCTCGCAATACCGAGCAATACCCCGATTTTTGCTATGTATTGCTCGGTATTGGTAGGTATTGTTTGGTATTGATCAGTATTGGTATTGAAAGAATCTCTTAAAGAACAAATGTATTAACTAGAATTATTAAAAAGTTGTAAGAGGAATTAATGCTTCATTCAAGATGACTTTCTTAATGCTTCATAAAGTAATATTTTAGTACAAAATTTTAATTTTTTGTTAAAAAGTTGCTCTAAGAAAGTTTTTGTATTTAAAATTAAAATTTTTGCACTAAAATATTACTTTAAGAAGCAGTAAAAAAGCCATCACAAATAGGAGTGTCAATTTTGGGTCATGGGTTGGGTTCCGGTCGAACCCGGAACTGACCGGTACTATTCGGGTCAATCCAAACCGACAAGTTTTGTAAACAGGTCAGTTTTTCGGATCAGGACCAGGCTCGCTTTGGGTTTAGGTCAACCCGACACGACCCAAATGACTTGTGGCCGACTCAAAGAACGGATCAATCTCTGCTTTTGGGTAAAAAAATTAGTCAAGAAATGGGGTTTCATGTAAAAAGTAGGTCAATTTCGGATCAACGGGTCAACCGGAGCCTAACTCGATTTTTGGAATGGATTGAATTGTTGAAATCAATTCCGACCTATTTTGGGTCCGAGTTAATCATAACATAAAATTTTTGAGTCAAATTCCAATAAAATTTTAAGGCATTGTCCAAATATTGACACGATAGTCACAAACGAATATAACCTTTAAAAAAAAAAACACTTGAACTGCCCGCGCACTAGTCATCCGGGCGCGGCCCGACACTCCCCTTGGATCTATATAAATAGTTCTGATTAGGGTTTTAATCGCATATAGCATGTTCGTAATCTCCAGCATTGAAGCAGGCGATTCTTCCTTCCCTTGTGTTACTGAATCCCTTCGTCCTCGTTTCCACAATCTGTACCAGACCCCACAAAACAGCCAGCCATGCGAGCCCTATCCTCATATCGTCCTCTTCAATCGACGTCGACAGCTGCCGCTAGTCTTCCGTCTTTGTCTTCGTAGTCGTTCACTAACATTCCATTTTGAACCTCAAGGAGACGCCGCCGCAAGCCCTTAATCGTCAACGCCACTCCTCTTCTTTGTTGTTCTTCTTCTTCGCTGACGAGTCAAGCAGCTACAGTGACTCCTTCCACGACGCGAGAAAGTCCGTTGGCCTTTATACGAAAGACTCATAAGAGGTGAGTTATGCAGTTGGAATTATTAAATTCGTTGCCTAGCGGATGATTGAATACAAAAGGTTTAGATTATTTATTTTTGTTATTATCATATTTTTTAATTAGATGGAAAAATATGATTACTAATTACCTATATTAGTTATGCCTGAAGTTTTCACATAAAGATCATCTTATTTAGATTTATCTTAAAATTATTTAATCTTGGCTTAGTTTTGATGGCATCTTGGATTTGGGGAATAATTAATGCTACTGATTTCTTTTTCATATTTCTATGTATTTTAGCGTAAATACTTATTGTAGTTCAATACACATTAGTGTGTTACTTGTGCGAATCTTTGTTATTTAGGGCTTTCTAGTTTGTTCTAGTCTTGTGTGCAGTTATTAGGGTCTCGAAAGATCCGTTGTTTTGAGTTGAGATTGGTAGCTTGAGGGGAATTATATTTTTCAGTTGTTTTAGATTTACTTCTATGTTTAATAGATTTCCAATCATGCCTGTCATATTTGTAGAAAATTTAATATTCATATTAATATCCTATATGATGTGTAGTTAGGTTTATCTTATTTATTGCTTCACAAATCCAAATATTTTGAAATGATTCATATGATATCATAAATTGTTTTGCATATGCATTGACTTAGTTAATGCGGAATAGATTTTGCTCACACCTCACATATAATTTTGTTGATATAATAAATTGTGTTAATTTTGTTCATTAATACTTTGGTATATCACATTGTTCTTAACATAACATGGATATAACTTGTAGTCATATGATTGATGGATGTGAAATATTGATGGTACCTATTTATGGATATAAATGGTTACCTGGGTTGACATATCTATAGTGTGATGGCTCTCTTGGCGGTTATTGGACTCATTAGGTTGTGAAAATCTTTTCCCTATTTAGGGTATCACACATAACCGACCATGCATAACACATATAATAACAAATGACTAATTTGTCATTTTTAGCTATATATATAGTATGTATTCAACTAGGTGATTTGGCACTTAAATGTAGTGGTTGTCATTTTACACATGAATTCTTATGAACTTTACTACATTGTAAGTATCATTGAACTGTTTTCATATTTGATAATCTTTTCTTGTAAGTTATACTTTTTTGATTCACTATTTGTTATTATGAAATAATGTATTTTGTTTCAATTTCCTTTGTCATTGATCATACTGCATGCTAATGCCTTGCGTGACTAGCTGAATGAGTGTATGAATAGAATGTGCCTTGGGGTCAATTAATGCATAGGTTTTCTTTGATATAGATTGTTTACTATAGTCTAAAGGTTTTCTCTTGAGTAGATCTAAAACTGAATATATGGAGTGTAAGTTTAGTAGTAATAGACCTAGTGTGAGGATTGTGACTTTGGGCGATCAAGACATTAATAAGAGTACACATTTTAGCTATCTTGGATATGTTGTTCAAAGTGATGGTGAAGTAGATGGGGATATTATCAGCAGAATTCTAATTGGATGGTTGAAGTGGAGGAATGTATCGGGCTTGTTGTGTGATAGAAAGTCCCTCTCAAACTTAAGGGAAAATTCTATAAGATGGTGAGGCTTGCAATGCTTTATGGTGTTGAATGTTGGCCATTAAAAGAGAAGCATAATACTAAGTTATGTGTTGCAGAGATGAGGATGCTTAGGTGGATGAGTGGCTTTACCCTTAGAGATAGGATATGAAATGAGCATATACGTGAAAAGGTTGGAGTAGCTCCAGTGGAAGATAGGATTAGAGGAAGTCGCCTTAGATGGTTTGGTCACATAAAATGACGGCCCTTCGATGACCGGTTAGAAAAGTAGCGGTATTATATTTGACTTATGTTAAGAAAGATATAGGTATATCTAGAAAGACTTGGTTAAAAAATATTAGAAATGATATTTCTTTATTAGATTTAAACGAGAATTTGACTTTTAACAGGACACTAGAGAACAAGGATTCATGTAGCCGACCACACGTAGTGGGACAAAAGCTTGATATTGTTGTTGTTGTTATATATTTATTGTAAACCTTAGGATCCAAATTAGGAGTCGGTAAGGTAGGATTATTAGAATGATGTTTAATGTAGTTGGTGAGGAAGAGGAGGCAATATGAGAGCCAACTACGAACAATATGTTCTTTTGTGCGTGTTTGTAAACATAAATGTTGTTATAATCATAGTCTGCCTAAAAGAATGTGCCTTGTCCATGAGAGAGACATTATAGTATATGTGATCTTCATGACTGCCTAGTGTAATGGGTACTAAGCAAATATTAGTTACAAATGAATATGCATGATTGTCCCAATTAACATGGAATGACTCAGGTTCGGGCTCGTGTTTAATTTTAACTCGTGTCTCTTGTGAGTGCACGAATAAAGATGGAATTCATCGTACTATTACCACCAATGATAATATAAACTTCTTCTCAACACAAGTGACATACATATAAAAAATATTCATGTCTATAATCCCCATAAACATGTTTTGCAAAAGATAAACATCTCATAACAGTCAAAAGAGAAGGTATCAGTAACAGTAAAGTCTTCATCAAATAAAAGATGTATCATCTCTAACTTTTTTAAAAAAATTAATTAGTTTCGATTTCTTTCGAAAATAAAATATGTGCCTTACATTAATTTTGCACATGACCTTTTCATGTCATTTAAACGGATAGTTTCCTTAGTATTCTATGTAGGCGTCTCAATAGAAGTCTTAAGGTGAGAAGTAATATGTAAGGATTTATCAATAAACCCTCTAGGTAGAAATGGAAAGACTCTTAGTTTTGAAACTAATAGAAAAGTTCTTTTAAGGTTTTTAAATTAACCATGCATTGTGAAAAGCATCTTCGAAGGTTTGAGGATTTCATAAGAGAATCTAACCGTTCAACTTCTTTCCTAATTTAAGGTGAAGGAAATCACAAAATTATTAGTTGCCAATCCTGTCAATATAGTTTGTTCTAGTTAACAAATATTCAAATATGTTTAAATATTCAATGACTTGCATGTTCTTTGTGTTAAATTTAAAGGTTGGATTGCATTTTTTTATCATGACGCCTAGGATAATATTTTGATTTTTGGCATCTCATTTTGTATTTTTCTTTGTGTTAATGTTTAAGTTGGCATGAATTTTTTTTATCATGATGTCTAGTATGGTATTTTGATTTAGCATCGTATTTATTAATATCCATACTAATGCACAATTCTTCTATTTCTTTGTTCCTTAGCAATAAATCTGTTCTTGTAGATTTTTGTATGTTCAATTATTTTTATTTTAGCAAAGTTAGCTCTTTAGTAATCCATATAATATCAGTTAAATTTTTTTTCATTTGAGTTATTGTATTTAGAAATTTGTTGGGCTCATTATGACGAAAGTGAGGGCTTTAATTTATATATTGTTTTATGGGTTATTATAAGCTCTAATTTCATTTCTAGGTGGTGTCTTTTGACATTTTCCTAAAGTTTTTTTTTTTTGTTCTCTGTTCTGTGAGGTAAGTAAGTTTAATTGTTTGTAACAGATGGGGTCCTGAGTCCTATGCTTTAAAATATGTTATTCATTCTTTATGCTGCCATTATTTAGTGCAGCAACTCATTGATAGTTTTTAAGTCTCCCAAGTATTTTTTAAAATTTCATTTCCACATTAATCCTTATTTCTAAGTCTGCAATAGTTTGATTTAAGTCCTCACATTGATCTAATAGAACCTATTTTAAGTTATGATTCAAGAGATATAAAATGAAGTGAAAGTGCTTTTTGCATTAAAAGATGATGCAAAGGGTGAAATTTTTTTTAGTCTTTGAGCACTGATTTAATAACCTATTTCAACAAACACGGATAAACACCTACGCTAATGAATCTAAAGGAAACATCAAGACACAAGAAATCAAGTTTTTATGTGTTTAAACCACAAACAACAATCGACAAGGTTAATTTTGCAAGTGTAAGACACCCCTCCCAAGCAGGAACTCTCAAGTAAAAACAATAGGATTTCAGATAGGCTTTGCTTGTTTGCTAAGTTGGACTGTGTAGTGATGACCACAGGGTAAGATTTAAATAACAAAGGCCACAGGGTTAGTTGATGAAGGAAACCTTTATAAATCACATCTCTCTCTCTCTCTCTCTCTCTCTCTCTCAAGATACCAGAAAGATGCAAGATCAATAATCTCATGAACTCCAGCCCAACTTAGGGTTTCTCTCTGAATTTTTTGTTCTGTTTTCTGTTTTAATCCACAAAGAAAGGTTGAAAAGATATTAGGGCAGCGAAGATGAGAATTTATCAACATAAATTTTTGCTTATTGTTTGTAATGACCATATATTCTATTGTATCTCTGTTCTTTGAGCTTTCTCTTTCTTGTATTTGTGTGTTATTTTATTTATTTTGCTATTGTGATTTGTTTTTTAATTCGGTGGGGTTGCGGGAGTTTGCTGTGATGATAACTTATGAATTTGAGAGCATTCATTTGCTCAAAGAAAAGGGAAAATAATAATTCCTGTGCGGTTAGCTGAGCAAAGGTTCCCGTATTTTCTCCCTCTACGGTTTAAAGAGTTCCTTGACTTTTTTGTCAAATTTTTTTGAGGCATTTTTCATTTTTATTATTTGCAACTTGATGAGAATATTGTGAATATCTTGTGTTTACTTTAAATAACATTTGTTTTAAATATCAGACCTCTAATAAAAGCTATGATTATAACTTTTTAATGCAACAAAAGCACAAGATCTGTTTAATTAATATCATAATTTTTCTAACTGTTAATAGTTCTAATAATTTTAAAGGCAGTTTGTTTGCAAATAGGATAACAGTATTTGGATTTTTTGTAATCCTATTGATGCTGTTATATAATTTTTTTGCTGCTACTACATGTAATTTATGTTAGTTTTTCAAAGATATTAGAAATCCAGCTAAAAACAACAAGGGACCACAGCAAAGTAGATATTAACTTATCTCACTAATATTTTGAGAATAATTCTGAAACTTAGAAGTGTCAGAAGCATTGTGTTGCATTGACATCTTATTAATGCTTCATTTGTTGCAATTTTACTTATTTTTTATTATAATATATGAAATTAAATCATTATATTCCCATATAAAATTATGAGCTGCAACATTAATCAGTTCGTATGCTCATGGAAGTAGAAAAAATGAGATGCTGTCTTAAATGAAGCCCGATAACAAAATGTAATTATAAATAAAATTTTATTAAAGTTAATCATGATCAAGCAGCATGTAAACCTATCTCATTACCTCACATCTGTAGAACAGCAAACGTTTAGTCTTTGTGGACATAAACCAAATCTCCATAAAACACGATATTATCATCACAAAAATATTTCATTGCTCCACTTTTCTGGTGGAATGGTGATGTACCGGCTAATTTGATTGGGAGGGAATCAGGAAGTTTCCTAATCGAGAGGGAGCTGTTTAGGAATGTTCTTAATCAAAGGGGAATTATTTAAGAATGTTTAAATTATAATTAGGAAGGAATTATTTAAGCAAGAGATCCAATTTGAATTGAAAATTTAAGAGGGAATTATTTAGGGAAGATGATGAGATATTAAGGGCGGGGGGGGTTGTTTAGAAAAGTTTTAATTACAATTGGGAGGGAATTAATTAGGGAAATAAATCTAATTTGAATTCAAATATGAGAGAGAGTTATTTAGGGAAAGGGGGTTGATTTGAGAGGGAATTATGGGAGCCTATTTAAAGCTAACAATAGGGTGATTTAGGAGGATGTTTTGGAGTTTGCTGAATTTAGATTGATTCTTAGGTTATTTGGGCTCTAACAGGCAGCTAGGGATTTGGGAGAGCCCACTATTCCTCCCCAATTGAAGTTCCAATACTCTTTATAGTTCTTTCAATAAAAATTATTTTTGGGTGTTCTTCTCAAATTTTCGCGTTTCATTTGCCGATTTTTGTGAAAAGTGCATCCACTTCCTATCAAATTGGTATCAGAGCACTTTTTTGGGACCTATGGTGCAAAGAAAGTTAATGCCTTGGAAGAGCGTCTTAAAGGAAAAGTTGGCTAACTCAAATCAACATTTGAGGATAGAATGACATCAATGGAGGAAAAGTATTCCAACCTAGAAGGAATGATAAAGAAACTTTTGGAGTTTCACACCCAACAGACAATATCAGAGGCGAGAGCACCGTTGATTGGACTGGAAAGTGGGGGAAACCCTAATGTAGGGACGATGAGGGAGGATCGGGAGGTAGAATTTTTGGGTGAAGAAGAGGAGATGCCATCTTTGGGTGAAGCGAGGGATTCATGTCATGATTATTCGACAAGTTTTACGCTGGTTGTCGACTACCTGACGTAACTCTCAACTTTTCTTATCTAGGGACTTGGGACTGACAATAACATTGTTAAAATGGAGGAATGCATTGGGCTTGTTATGTGATAGAAAAGACCCTCTCTAACTTAAGGGAAAATTCTATAAGATGATAGTGAGAGCTACAATGATTTATGGTGCAGAATGTTGACCATTAAAAGAGAAACATAATATTAAGTTAAGTGTTGCAGAGATGAAGATGCTCAGGTGGATGAGTGGCTTTACTTTAAAGACATGATACAAAATGAGATATACGTGAAAGATTGGAGTAGCTATAGTTGAAGAAAAGATTAGAGAGAGTCGCCTTAGATGGTTTGGTCACATAAAACGACGGCCTTCTGATGACTCGGTTAGGAAAGTAGATGCATTAGATTTGACTTATGTTAACAAAGATAGAGGTAAACCTAAAAACACTTGGTTAGAAAATATTAGAAATAACTTTTCTTTATTAGATTTAGATGAGAATTTGACCCTTAACAAGACACAATGGAGAAAAAAGATTCATGTAGCCGGCCCCACACAGTGGGATAAAGGCTTGTTGTTGTTGTTGTTGTTGTTGTGTTGTAGTGATGCTTCAAATTAGGCCTTAGATTGTCTTTTGATGTAAAATGATAAGTCATAGCTTTGCCTTTAGGCGGTTCAAGATACAAATAGAAGAATTTTATTGATGATGGATTTGAGTTGGCAGGAATTATGTTTACTTTGAAGATTTGGAAGCATTATCTTTATGAGATATTAAGTTTAATATTTATCTTTGATCGTAAGAGTTTATAAAATATCTTCACTTAAAAAGAGATGAATTTTGCAAAGAGGTGATTGCTTGAGTTGATAAAGGAATATAATTTACAAATTTTGCTATCATCAAAGCAAAGATATTAATTGATGCAAATGGTTTAAACATGAAGTCTCTTGTTTGTGCAGGTTTGATGATTTATCATGAACAACAATTATTGCATGAAATGAAATAATTTTTGCATGAGATAGTGCCACAAAGAGATAAGCCTATTACGACTAGGATGATAATTCAACCAGTGATTTTAGATTGGATTCATAAACCTCAATGGAATGATATGAATTGACACAACTTAGTGATTAAGTTCAAGATGTATTGAAGCTTGAGATATAACTGATTTTGCATGTGCGTTGAGGTTTGGAGATCCACTTTGTACATGATTAGAGACGACTTTGATAAGAAATATTGCTAGAAGCATGAAAAAGGATATTGTTAAATTTTTACTAAACGTTTGACTTGCTAGATGGTCAAAGCTGAACGTCAAAATTCTAGTTGAACAAACTTTTCCCATTTTACATGAAAGTGAGAGGTTGCTGTGGTTTTTCTTGTTCTGCAATCTGGTTCATGTAGAGGTAAATAGACTCTGAAAGTCAACTCATATTCTTCCTATTAAATTATTAGTAGATATGTTAGCAAGGACTTAAGTGGACAACAATATTTGATGACATGACACACCAAAGTTCATCTTATTTGATAGTGATTGGAAATTCACTTAAGATCATAGATTAAGGCATGAGGCTTTGGGCACAAGACTTGATTTCTATGTAGCATTTTTCATGTAGAACATAAACCAGATTAATATCACTAGATCAAGTAAAACATACAATATTGAATCAAGCGCTACCCTTTCACAAGATCAAGATTAAGAACTCAAAATTTAATCAATGGACAAGAGACTATATCAACCATGCATGAGAAAAGAGCCTTGATTTGAAAATTAAATAAAATGTAATGATGATTAAAGTTGAAATTTAAAAATTGAAAATTTAAACTATAATTCTGTTGGGCCGGCCCAAGCTGAATTGGTCCCTCCTGGATTGGTTCACTGCTATAGGAGGTGGGCCCAAAGAGAGGGGCAAAACCTAGAGGGGGCCGGAATAGGGGTGGGGCCCACTCATTGATTGGAGTAAGGGTTTAGGAGGAAAATTCAAACTTGGGGGTTGTTTAGGGATTGATTAATTGTATTTTGCTTTAAGTAATTTCTTTTTGGGTAGGGTTTAGGGTTATCTTGAATTTGGAGGCTGAATTTGAGATCTAGGGTTTTGCTTTTGGGCTCTAGGCTTGACTAGAGATTTGGAGAGTTGAAACTTCCTCTCGAATTGAAGATTCTTGTATTGTTTGCTGTTTTTCTTGTTCTTTTACTGAATTGGAGATTTTATCTTGCTGTTTTCTCTACTAAGTTTGGAATTTCTGCATCAAACTTGTTGAATTTCTCTGAAATTCAGCAATTTCCTGCTCTGTGGCGGCTGTTTTCTATCAAATTCTTTCCCTCCATATGGAAATTAAATAAATTGTAATGATGATTAAAGCTTGAATTCAAAATTTAAAATTGTGAATCTTCAATATTTAGCTCATTCCCTACATATGGAAGGATTTCAAATTGCATCCTTCCTCGTTTAATTAGCTTTAGGTTTCATTTGGAAGCAAGCATGACCGAGCACTCCATAATAGAAGGCAATTTTGAGCGATTTCACTTCCTTTCTTTTTTTGGCTTGGCAAACATTTAATTTCCCTCATTTCATTAGGTTTTTGAATTTTGAAATTTAGAGATGATGTAATACTTTTAATATTTGTTGGAATGAATGAGAAAGAAGTTTTGATGTTAAAAAAAATAAGTACTGATATTCCAAGGTTGGAGCTCGGTGACTGACCTCTTAGTCTTCTCTTTGGTTGGAGTGCTAGGCATCTTCTTATCTCTTTTTTTTTTTTTTTTTTTTTTTTTTTTCTATTTTTGTTGATGTATGTTCCAATCTCTCATCCTCTCACACCACATATTCTTCTACATTCCTACAACTATTTGAAACCATTTCAAAAACCACCACCAAAATGGAAACCCTAATTTAGAGCAATCAGCTGAGGGTTTCTAATGACCTAAAAATAAGTGTTTCTAATGGCCTATTCTAGACTCCTTATCCTCCTTCACCCTCTAAACCTATTAAATCACACCGAACACTTCAAATTTAATCTCAACAAATCAACCTACCATCTCCTAGCCTTTACAATCCCCAACAATCTCTTAAGCTTTGTTTGGGACAGGTTTGTTATTGCTTTCTAAAATAGTTTATTCAACCATTCTTGAAATTTATATTTATTCATTCATTATTTGGTTGATTGGTGGCTTAATTATTATATTTATTTTAGAAGAATAGATTCAATTTCTTCCTCATTTGATTCATAAATTTTGATGACTAAGATTTCATATAATTAAATGACAAAATTTTAATACTTCTACATTACCTGTAATTTTAGCTAATATTTAATCATGCCTCAAAATTTGTGGAGGCTGAAAGACATGAAAGAAAAATGGCGTCTATACTTCTAAAAGGATAAGTATGTATTTACATATATCTATTTGCAGTCTTAAGACTTAAATATCATGCATATATCATACATATAATTTCATTCGAAGCAAACAATATCATTTTCAAACAGAAGAAAATCAATTTCAATTTGAAGTCTATGGCAGTTCATGAAATTGTTGACCCAATTTTTAAACATAACCATCATAGCAAAAGCGCAACATAAACATGAACAGAAAAAGGACGAGGACCACCGGGTTGCTAATATGAGACTTCATCGTTGGATAAAACTTTGATACCTCTAAGACTGCGAGCAACTTAATAAGAATTTTAGATAAAAAGTGTAAAATGGCACTTGTTTTGGGTTTTGCAAGAATCTCCCAGTTTTATAAATGTATAAATAACGATAGTTAATCATATTAATAAAAATGTTTATTTTTTAAAACTTCAAAATAATCCCACCTTGCATCCAATCCTTCCTGGTTGGAGGAGCTCATTAATAATATGCATGAGGTTACTAAACCTATTTGAGATAAATTGCTCCATATCGAAGACCATCTTTTTACCTTGCTACAGCTAGAATCTTATTTGCATAGTAGATAATTTTGAATTATTTTTATTAATCTCCACAAATCAACCTACCATCTCCAAGCCTTTACAATCCCCAACAATCTCTTAAGCTTTGTTTGGGACAGGTTTGTTATTGCTTTCTAAAATAGTTTTCTAATATAAAATTTTTAATTCAAGAAATTTTTGTACTAGGAAGTTGTTTTAAAAAGTAGTAAGAAAACTGTCCCAAACGAAGCCTTAATCTCCCCCCTTAGTCTTGTAAACTCAAACTAGTTTTCGTAGACATTTTTTTGATTTTCCTCCACTTAGAAGCCCTAAATCTTTTTGATCCCCATAAATTAATTGAGATCAAATCTCCTAACATTCCGCTTACTCTTTCCAAGTGAATTATTGTTCTAAATCTACCTCCATGCTACACAACCCTATTTTGAAAACCAAACATGGAACTCTAGAGCTAAGCCTCTCCATAAGGCTAGCTCGACCTTTCTTTTGGCCCTTCACTTGAAGTTAGGGGGTGTCAAAATGGGTTTTTGGTTCGGGTTCTGGTCCAACCTGAAGCTGAACCACCTTTAATTGACCCGACTAGAACCTGTCTCGATTAGACAAATAAGTTAGAAATCCATACTCGAACTCGACTTGCCCCAAAGTTTACCCAACCCGACCCAGTAACGCGCAAGGCAGTGAGGCGCGAGCGCTAGCGCGTGCGGGCGAAGGGGCGAGTGTGGGGGCGAATGCGGGTACGAGCTCGAGCGAGGGAGTGGGTGCGAGTGCGGGAATGTTATGGGCGAGGTGGTGACCCGAGTCGGTTTCGGGTTGATTTCGGATTTTCAAGTTGACCCGAACCTGACCTGAAATTGGAAACAAGTCATAAAATGAAACCCGAGCTGGCCCGTTTGCAAATCAGGTTGTCCCGAACTCAGAATTTTTTTGGTTTGATCAGGGTCGAGCTAAATATTGTCACCCTAAACATGAAGCAACTTTCTCTAAACACCTCAAGGATTATTCCCACTTTGAATGCACCCTTCTACAACAATTTGATGCTCGGAATCATCCCTCCTTCAAGACCACATCAATGTATTACACAAAGTTTCATATCAATTAGCACTTCCATTAAATGAGTGCATACACCTCAATTTATTTAACCATTCTTGAAACTTATATTTATTCATTCATTATTTGGTTGATTGGTGGCTTAATTATTATATTTATTTTAGAAGAATAGAGTCATTTTCTTCCACATTTGATTCATAAATTTTGATGACTAAGATTTCATATAATTAAATGACAAAATTTTAATACTTCTACATTACCTGTAATTTTAGCTATATTTATTCATGGCTCAAAATTTGTGAAGGCTGAAAGACATGAAAGAAAAATGGCGTCTATACTTCTAAAAGGATAAGTATGTATTTACAATTTTACATATATCTATTTGCAGTCTTAAGACTTAAATATCATATTAATAAAAATGTGTATTTTATTAAAACTTCAAAATAATCCGACCTACCCAAACCTTCCTGGTTTGCACTTGTAGGAGCTCATTCATATGCATGAGGTTACTAAACCTATTTGAGATAAATTGCTCCATACCGAAGACCATCTTTTTACCTTGCTACAGCTAGAATCTTATTTGCATAGTAGAGAATTATTTTTTAAGACCATTAAAAAATAACTTTAATGATGTTAGTTTCATATTTCGAGTGATTATAAGACTCTTTAATCACAACAAAGTACAAATCTTAAACATCGAGTTGTTTTTTTTATTGTAGTGGTTTGAGTTTTATCAAGAACACTAAAGTTAAGGATGTTTATACTGTAGTACTATTGGATAGATGATTTTTCTCGGATGTTGCACAAAAAGAAGGTTAAAATTTTGAAGTTTTAGGCCAAAGTGAGTAATATGTTGATGTTTGTAAGTTCTTGTTGTGTCAAAATTGCTCGGCCATCTCTTAATTAGACCTAGAGACAAGAACCATAAGAAGAGTGTGAATGCTGAAGCATACGTTATTGCTAGGAGAAATTATTACGTGCGAAGTCTGGACATAGAGTTGCATCCGGCCTCTGTGTATTTACTGAGTATTTTTGCTGAGTATTTACTGCATATTTATTAAATATACATTAAACACTCAACAAATACATAGTAAATATTCAGGAAATATATAATAAATACTCAACAAGTAATTCATAATATAAAAAATTATATTTTGATCATGTGTGAACATTTCATTGGAGTCTGGAGATAACTCTACTTCCGGACTCTACATGTAATAATTTCTCCATTACTAGGGTGGATGGAAGGCTTAGGCGTTTGATAAGGCATCTGAATTTTCACCCAAGAGAAATGGTAATAATTATGGCACTAATGAGGTGGTCGTAGTCAGTCAGGATCAGGATAGTGATGCACAATATTTGGTTTTTGTCATAGTTCACAGCTTCGCATAATGACTAATTCCTCCACAATTACGAGGGAATGTATGGATGAAATTAATCCTTTGGGTTCAATGTATGTTAAAAGAACGATCAAATTGGAGCACTGAGCTTTTGGTTATTATTCATCACCAAATTGGGCTGTGTAGCGCTGGCCATGGAGTGAGATATAAATAACAAGGGCCACAGGGTTATTTACAGAAGAAGGATTTTATGCATGGCCTTCTAGGGTTTTTCGCTCTCTCTTTCCTCATATATAGAACAATCGCAAGGACAAAAATCTCTTAAGAAATCCAGCTTGCTTAAGGTACGTTTCTGAAATTCTCCTGCTATTCTTCTTTTTTCTTTCGATAAAAGTTTAAGGTAAGGCTGCAAATGAATCGAGCCGAGTCGAGTATGTGCATGTTCCTGTTTAAGTTCATTTATTATCACCTTGTTCTACAGTTCTAGTTCGGTTCAAATTTGATTCGAGCTTTTTTGTTTGTGTTCAAGTTCGTTCATTTAAATTAACGAGTGTTCGAGTTTGGTTCATGTTTAATTAATGTTCGATTCATTTCATTCTTGTGGAGCTTTAAACAAACGAGCGTTATCGAGCTATATACGACCTCCTCTTCTAGATGTACATTAATATAACAAATGAGTCTTATCAAGTCTTCTAACAAACAATTACATATTGCATGTTTGTGAACATATTTATCGAAGTTTTTTAAACTATCAAACAAGCTCGTTCACGAACATATCTAATGAGTATTCTTAAGCTATCAAATGAGCCCGTTCATGAACACATCTAATTAACATTTTTGAGCTACCAAAGGAGTTCGTTCACGAACAAATGATCTATGATTCATCTTATGTTTGTTCAAAGAGTGGGTTGTTCGCGATTTTAGACGGATGCACAAAGGAAAAATAAATTATTAAATAATTTTAGATGGAATTAGTAAAAATAAATTATTAAATTTAACAATATTTTTTTTTTAAAACTCTAATATAGTTTTAATCTAGCTTCTTAATAAGCTTTTTCATGAACATAAAACCGGACGTCAAGTTGTTCAAGTTCGTTTATTTAGTTATCGAGTATTTATTAAAAATGTTTAAGCTCATTCATTTATCTTATCAAACAAACATGAGTAGCTCGTCGAAGGCTCGGTTCATTTGCAGCCCTATGTTAAAGATATTGGCCTGTGAAGATCATACATAACGACTATCCGACACATTGACATCTCTGTTCTTTGAGCTCTCTTTATATCTCTGTGTTTGGGTCTCTACTGTTTTATTTCTTTATTTATTTTGGTCATCGTGCTTCATCTGTATTTTGGAGGGATTGGGGGCTTTTGCCATGACGAGATCTTATGAATTTGAGAGCAAATTAATTGCTCGAAGAGATGGGAAAATAATTATTCCTATGCGGTTAGCTGAGCAAAGCTCCCATTTTCTTTCCTCTTTTGGTTTAAAGAGTTGGTAGTCATTTTTCTTTGTCATTTTTTTTCAAACAATCTTTTGGAAACATTCTCATTATTTTTTGTTATCAGCTATTTGATAGGAATATTATCTACTTCTGAAAACTTCTAGACTTTTCTTTAAATAAAGTATATTTTAAATATTAGAGGCCTACTAAGAGCTGTGTGCTCAACTGCTTGTATGACATCCAGCTGATTTAGGTATTATTTGGAACAATTTTTTTTATTGCTTCTTAAAATAAATTTTTTTTTTTACAAAAATTTTAATTTTTATACTATAAAATTGTTTTAAGAAGCAGTAAGAAAGCTATCCCAAATGATGAACATTATTTTTGAAAACAACAAAAAAGTTGTCCCAAACGAGATTATTATGTGTGGAGACCGGATGTAGAGTTACGTCCTGATTCCAATAAAAACGTGACACGTGTCCTTGTACACTGTATATAAATTTGTATAAATTATGCATATAATTTTGTAATTTGTGCATAGTATGTACAATTGTATACACAAGTATGCATGTATTTTTATTGAAGTCCGGACATATCTGAATTTTGCACGTAACAATTTCTCCTCAAACGAAGCCTTAATTTGCTTTATGATTTATGAAATAGAAACCAATTCATATGGTGGCCGAAGTTCAAAGAAAGCGAGACTATATGAAATAAAGCCCAACAATAAAAGTTAATTATATGTAAACTGCTATTAAAGTTATAATCATGATTACGTTTCATGCATGACTTTTTTATCATCTCGCATATGTGCAGCGTAGGAAACATCTCGTCTTTGTGGACTTAAAATCAAACACATTAAGCACAATATTATCAAAAAAACATATTATTGCTGCTTAAGCCAGTGACACTTTTTTCTTGAGCTTCGCCTGCTGACATTTTAGGAGTAGATAAAAATAAAAATCATCTGCATGAGCGGCCGAGGTGCTGTTTGATTGGTTAAAAAAAAGAATGTAGTGTAAAAAATATATATAATATAAAATTAATATTTTTAAATTATTTGGCTGATGCATCTTAATTTTTTTTTGTTTGGTTAAAAGTAATGAATATGATGTAAAGTTCAAAGATGGCGGTGGACGGCGATCGGCGTGCAACGGTTGTGGCTGTGGTGATTGGCGGAGGGTGGTGGCAGTGGCGGCGATGACAATGTGCAGGGTTGTTTGGCGGCGGAGGTGGCGGTCAAGCGAGCCTGCTTGTGGTGTAAATAGTTTTCGCTCAAAATTGAAAGAAATTGATTTACTTAAAAACCGAATTAAAATAATTTATATTATATTTACTTTTCTTTGCATTTCTTTTGCATCCAATCAAGCATTTGAAATTTCAAAATCCATTGCATTTGTAATCCTTTACACCATTTTGTATTTCAGCCAAACAGCCCCTTAACATAAAGTCACAATTTAGATGCATTCACTATTGCGTATGATTAAATTGTTCACAAAGGCAAAGAAAATCATTCCACAATAGCCAAGAAAGAACTATTAATTGCATGCGTAGAAAAAATGGGGGTAGTGGGTAGAGATCATTGACGATTACTATAAATCCATCCATAATCAATTATCATTTCAGTACATTTAGATTTAGATGTGATACGCCACTTTGGCATTTTGATTTTGAATAATAAATTATTTTTATATAACATGTAACTGGCACATCATGCATATAATTTCTATTAAATTTGAAAAAAAAATTGAAAAATTTAAGAATTGAATGTTATAGAAAAATAATTAATATGAGTTTTATTATATTCATTTTTAAAAGTGATGAGATGATTTTCTATTTTCTTAAATAATGTATTAGTAATTATAAAATCATAAGTTAGAGCAAAATTTAATTTGGTTCTACAACCTTTATTAGTTGATCCAAACTTATGCTCACCATGAATATTTTTATAATCTTCTACTGCTTTATTAACATGCCCATTTAAATCTCCTCTAATAAAAAATTGTTTCTTTAAGATGTATCATTTGCATTAATTCTTTTAAGTTATTTTAAAATTTTAATTTTGAATAAATATCCAAAACTACTTGAGAATAACTGAATAAGCACTTGTAATATTAATAATTTTAGCATCAACAATAATCTTTAAAATTATAATTCTATCACTAATTCTATTAATTTTTACAACATTATTTTTCAAACTTTTATCTGTAATCACACATACATTATTTCTACTATGACTCATATATGAATACCATAATTTGAATTCTAAACTATCAATATACATTGACTCCTTTTCAACCCATAAAGTTACATGAATACATAAAAATATTAATTTTCTTATTTACAGTTTGAGAATGTTACCTGAGGAATATTCAAAATATTATTTTAAAGCTTGGATTGTACCACAACATTAATTTTAGGATCAAAATTATTTTTTAATTGAATAAAATAGCACACTTCTCAATTTACTCGGTAAAATTTTTTTCAAAAAGATGTCAAAATATCCGAGATCAATGTCTCTATAACATACATAAAGTTACATAGTAAATGTTTAGTGATCATATAATTATTTATGTTTTTCCACTATGAAATTATAAGTTGAATTAGGAAAATCTCAAATTTTTTGTATTGTTAAAAATTGAAATAAATAAAATATAACATACTTCGATCTGAGTAACTTTTAGAACTGTGCCGATAGCCAAAAACAGTCAGGAGTTGCCCAAACCTAGCTTTCTCTCACTAGATTCCTCCTTTCTCTCTCTAGCTAGCTGCTTATTCGGGAAGAAATGATTCTTTTATAATTAAAAAATAATTAATATGGATGTTTTTATCTAAAAATTGGGCTTGGAGCCACGATGCTAGATCTTTCATGCTGCAACGATCCCTCTTGGAGAGCACGGTGCTGCAGCACCGCTCCCATCGTCATAACATATAATTAATTTGGGCAAAAGAGAAAGAGCTCAATGCTGCAACACCGCCTACCTTGGCGCCATGTTGCCCGTAGGTGTAAAATAATAGATTTCCAAGTCATGCACACAAATCCATTGGACATGCTCCAGAACAAACTCAGACATTCACGCATACAAATAATTTCAGACACATGCAAGAGACATTACATGCAGAAATTTTGTGGGTTACGTGCCATGAATCAGGTCAGAACAGGAAAAACGGTGCACTGATTTCGTAGGTGTTACACCTTATTAGGATGGGTGAACCATGAAAGAACTCACCTATGTGATGGAACTCACATATATCAAAAGCTTCAAATCAATAGGAGATGGTAAACTATTCTAACTCAATAATGACAATTACATCAACCTAGCTAACCCTTCCAACTTAAGAGATTATTCAATAGAGGCACTCATTACAGGCACTTTATAAAGGCACTCTCCACATGCATTTGCCATAGGCTCCCTAGAGCCCCTTCAAATATAAGAGTCCAAAGTGCAATTAATGTATTTCCTTGTGTTTGGATGAATCATATCATGTATTATTTTATTTTTATTTTAGGTATATCCTCTCTTGTAGCATTTCCAATCCTATAAAATATAGGATTGATAGTTATATTTTGGATAATGCTAGTTTCACTGTTCATAAAGAGTATTAAAACTCTATAACTCTTCTTCTGACTCACTCATCTCTCTTCTCTCTTTGTTACTTTAGCTAATCTTGTGATTAGGGTTAGGGTGACACCCATGAAGAACTTTTGGATCTAAGGTATTTTAAATATGAATATTTGTATTTTGATGTAATAAATAAGAAAATTGTAGTGTTATGCCACCTATAATATCTCAATTAATTGTGTTATTATGCGTATTATAAGCAAATTTTAATTCAGGATCCATGAATACACTTCTTATGAAGTTAAATGATAATTTTGGGCATTTACAACAGATTTGTTTATTGGGGATTTACATATATGACATCTAAAATATTATTATCCATACATTAACATGTTGACTTTACTATTTCTATCATCCAACACTATGTTAACTCCATTAATGGACTTGCAGGATCTCACCACAATTGTGTCAGTTGATTCATTCTCCCAGCGAGCTCATATGCAACTTCAAGCTACTGGGCGACGCCTTCACTTCATCCACATACTACCTAGACCTGTTGATGCCCTTATTTGGAGCTTCGCTAGACTGCGTCATCGCTGGGCCCATTAATGACTACTAGTGAGCTCATGTGGGACTTTTATCCCCCACACGACTTCTTCATTTCACCATACATTGCTTAAATGCTTCGACGCCCTCACTTCAGAGCTACTGTGTGATTTTCTCACTTCTTTGCTAACGACAACTTTATGAATTTCTATAAAAGCACAAGAAGGGGAGAGAGTGCAAACATATGGAAGGAGATGTGACGAGTCAAGAGAGAGGGACTGCGAAGGCAAATGTCAACTTGTGATCGACAAAAGGATCGATGGAATAGTGATGAAGTGAAATGAATCAACTAGTTTTTGCCTCGAGATTCGTGCCTGATCAAGCTAATTTTGTGATGATGTATCATATATATATATATATCACGCAAAGTATTCACCTTTTTAGTGTTTTTATTTATTTATTTATTCATATGACTTTCTCCACATAAAACCGCGATGATGCTCTCAGCAGGCAGTCCGCAGACTCACCAACCTTTCATACTAAAATTTCAAAATGGGGAGAAATGGGCCCCACCATTTCTGAAGTCATTCTCTCCACCAACCCCACCAACCACCAAACCATATATATCTTCAACAGTTCAACCTAATTTCTTCCTACAACTAATTTATATAATTACATAATTTTATTTTGCTATTAAATTTAAATTTCGTCAAAGCCACTTATACCAAAATCATTTGAGGCAGTTGAGTTTGGCGTCAATTTGACTTTAAAAATTAATTTACAAACCAACCAAAGTACCAAAGTCCAAATAATATGTATGTTTATCATTTAATTATGATCATACAAGTTTGGTGGACAGGCCGTCGGTTTTGCAGTGGCGAGAAGAATGTTAAATCCATTGATTTTACGGTGGTGAGATTTTATCGAAGACTGTTGTCATTGGGCGGCCACCAACCGAGATCGTCCATTCGATCTGGTGGACACTGGCTTGGTGGGTCAAATAATCAAACCTAACATTTTATTAAAATATTTTCTCTAGCGTTAGATGCAATTTGATAGGGACTCATTTGGCCCCGAAGGATGATGTCGTTCAGTAGCCACCATCCTAGACCGTCCACTCTAGTGGACATTGGCTTGGTGGGTCAAATGACCAGACCTAACATTTTATATTGATATTTTCTCTAGCGTTAGATGTAATTTGATAGGGACTTATTTCGCCCCGAATAATCTTATCTTTGGGTAGCCACCATCCTAGATCATCCACTTTAGTGGACACTTGCTTGGTAGGTCAAATGATCAGACTTATCATTTTAAGGAAAATAAAATTAAATGAGTATTTTTTGAAAATTAATTTGGCTGAAATTTCGATGTTGAATCCAACTCATTTGTTAAACCGATCAATCTGAACCTAAATTTTTTAGGCTTGCTCTGAGTCGGATTATCAAGATTTATCAATATTATTGGTCTATAGACGCAACCAACAAAAAAATAGTCATACTTCATGTCAACCTAACATATTAATAAATAATTATGTGTTGATTTTATTTAATTAATCTTCTATATTTTACTAATTGTTACTCTCACTAAAATTAAAAAGGGAAACCAAAAAGAACCTTTTTTTGCATAATAATTAAATATTAATTATTTATATAATTGACATTCTCTTATTTTTATTTGTCGTTTTAATCAAATTACGAAGAAGAGTTGTTAGGTATGCAAATATTAAAAAGATTTGAAAATTATCTCTAAAAATAATAATAATACCACGCCATAAATAAAATCAAATGCAGCGTTGCTTGGTAAATAACTTAAGTTCAACTGTGCTGGCCACAAAATATATTAAAACTTCATCACGATTCGTGCGGAGTTCACCTGATTAGCATCACAGGACCTAATTGTGAGAAATTGTTTTCAACAAACATCTACCGCTGCATAAGATCGCTGAGTAACTGTTTTAGCTACCTACCGTCCGCCGCTTTCACACCTATATATACATCCACTGACACCCTGTTTCACCAAATTGTGGATAGTGGGTGCGAGTGTTGCCCATCCCAATCACAGCAAATGGCCTTATCAACTTGGACCGCCGCCGTCGCTGCAGCGGCGATCGTCATCACGGCGGCGCTCTGGCGGCGACTTCGCTTCCGCCTCCCGCCGGGACCCCGGCCATGGCCGGTGGTTGGAAACCTCTACGACATCAAGCCAGTGCGATTCCGTTGCTTCGCGGAGTGGGCGGCGAGGTACGGTCCGATTATGTCGGTGTGGTTTGGGACGACGCTGAATGTTGTTGTATCGAGCTCGGATCTCGCGAGGGAAGTGCTCAAGGAGAAGGATCAGTTGCTGGCTGATCGTCCTCGGAGTAGATCGGCTGCTCGATTCAGCCGAGATGGGAAGGATTTGATATGGGCGGACTATGGACCTCATTATGTGAAGGTTAGAAAGGTCTGTAATCTGGAGCTGTTCTCGCCGAAGCGGCTTGAGGCGTTGCGGCCGATTAGGGAGGATGAGGTTACTGCGATGGTGGATTCTATTTACCGGGAGGCGACAAGAAAGGGTATTGATCTTTGTTCTTTGTTTCTCTTGATTTCTGCTATTTTTTTTTTCCGGTGAGGGTTTGGATTACAATTAATTTTAGATTTGAGTTTATGATTTCGTGACATTTACCTTCGTGATTTGATTATTTTAATGCGAAGAATTGGGTTTTGGCGTGTTGGAGACTTTGAGTTGGTGTAGAAGTTGAGGTGCCCACTGTCCACCAGATTAGTTGACCAGATTTTTCAAGTACAAGCAACATGCCTTGTGGTCGCTACTGTATCCTATAGTGATTTATAGGTGCATATCACATATTTTTTTAATATATTGAATATTTAAATTTTTATATTTATTTATATATCATTAGAGTATTTTATAAATTAAGAAACAAATTTAAGTATTTAATATGTAATTACTTATAATCATAATCCTACAGAATGGACCCCTTATCCAAATTAAGCCAGGATTGGTAGTTCGCTCCCGAATGTTTCAAATTAATAACGCCTCTGGATTAAATTATTAATTTTAAGTGTGGTCGATGATCATTTTGAAAAAATATGCATTTTTAATAATTTATTATTTATTATCCATTTAAAAGGATAGAATCATTTATTCATAAGCAAAGCCTGGATTAGATGTTTAGCCAACAAATTTCAAGTTAACCACGCCTCTGCATTAAATTATTCAATTTAAGGTGTGAGATTTAATGCAAAATTTTTTGTTTAATTGTAATTAAAATGTGATAAGCTTGAATGATCTAGTTGATCCACATTTGAATGTGATGTTCATCTGAATAGTAGCTAAATTATGATTTGCATGAGGTTTAGTTCTTGATTAGAGAAATAATTTATGTTTTATGATAGTGTTTTTACGTTGTGGTCAATTTTTAAAAAATAAAAGAACTGATCATTACCAAAATAATTCCATTGCCTCAGAAGAACAAATTGACGTAAATATTTTCTGAACTTGGCTACATTAAGGTTTTGTTTGGGACGACTTTCTTACTGCTTCTTAAAGCAGTTTTTTAATACAACTTTTTTAATTTTTATGCTAAAAAGATGTTTTAAAAAGCAGCAAGAAAGCCATCCCAAACAAAGCCTAAAACTAACTTTGGGTTATACTCCATGATTTAATAAATGTTGTTCCTCACAATACTAAACCAAGTAACCAACTAATACATATAAGATTGTTCTTAGCAGGCAGTAGCAGATATCAAAAAAGGGGATCTATTGTAGCTAACATGTAAAATGTTTTACTGTTTTAGGATTATTCCATTTTGTTCGAGTTTCATATAACTTTGTTTAACCGAGAAAATTATTTTCCATATTTGCCTATTTGATGGCTAGGATTTGGGTCTATATTTATTTTCGTGGATTCCAATTAATAATTGAAGGCTACTGATGTTGTTGATAATTAGGATGAATATGGTAAGTGATGTTAAGTATGTTTCAACACACTTTCTTGCTAACATTATATCTTTTTTAATCATTGCCATTTACGTTGGTTTAAAGTTGTGGCATTTGCAAGTTGAGTTTGAGTGAGTTAAGTATTGTTCGACTCGACTTATCCAGCAAATGAGTCAAATTTATTTATTAATATTTCTCTTGTTAACTTATAAAGCTGACCACAGAATGTTCATGGATATAAAGTCTAGAATTCATATAACTCATAGAATATATATGTCATCACGTGCATATATACATACATAAACATATAAAACTAACATCTTATCATCAAGCCAAACAAGACCGAAAATGACCTTAGTATTTGGCTTGCTAGATAATCAAACTTGAGCCGAACAAGATCAAACGATCTTCTTTTTTGAGAGGCCTAGTTTAAAGTTCATGTTGTAACGTCATGGAATATTTTATAACTGTTAAAGCAATTAAATTCATGGCTTGTGCTTTTCAGACAAAGTTGGACAAAGCTTGGTAGTGAGGAACCACCTTTCAGGTGTGGCTTTCAACAACATAACAAGGCTTGCATTTGGAAAACGTTTTGTGAACTCTGAGGGTGTATTGGATGACCAAGGCACTGAATTCAAAGCTATAGTGGCCAATGGCCTCAAATTTGGCGCATCTCTCTCTCTTGCTGAGTACATTGATTGGATCAGATGGATGTTTCCCCTTGATGAGGAGGCCTATACCAAGCACGGTGCTCGAAGAGATCGCCTTACCCGTGTCATTATGGAAGAGCATACACAAGCACGTGAGAAAGGTGGTGCAAGGCAGCACTTTGTAGATGCACTTCTCACACTACAAGACAAGTATGATCTCAGTGAGGATACTATTATCGGACTACTATGGGTAAGCACCATATTATTCACCATTTTATGTTAAATGCCTAATGAATGATCTACAATATCCATACCGTCTAAATCTATCTATATCTGCACCTTTATTTATATGCATAAGTTGTTTTGGAGGGTTTAATCATATTCGTCTGCACAATTAAATTTCCATGACTGCTTGGAATGCTAATTTTGGTCTGATTTCCTAGACTAATCTGCCAAAAACAAGTCATAGATGAACAGAATAATTCAAGGATTGTGTTCTTTGGCACTCTGTATTGCCTGTGACAGGGTCTCATGTCAGTGGGTGAAATTGGAAATTTGATCTTTCGTTGGTATTATATGGTAAAAGAGAACCCATTAATGATGTTATTTCTTAGAAGTTATTAGTATCAATGTTATCTTACTTAAATGATATATTTTTTAGAAAGCTCAACTGTGATTTTAATTCTTCATTTTTCATTTGTTTCCATCAGATGGACTAATGTGTGTGTGGTGGTGGGATTTAACATCTGGATACGTAGATTTTGGTAATTTGATCTTTGATTGGTAATATGTGGTAAAAGAATAACATTAACAAGGTTATTTCTTAGAAGCTTTTAATTTTAATGTTATATAGATAACAACGTTTTTCAGATAACAATATTTTTTATCAAATGCAATGCGTTTTATTTAATTTTTTTTTTACTAAAACAATCTATTATTATGTAGAAAATCAACATTGTTTTTTATCTTTCTTTTTCATTTATTTTAGCCATCAACCTAATCTTTATATGTTGGGAGATTTGACCAGCATTTAGATATCATCAGAATTTATCTTAAGATGCCACTAACCTAATTGAAGATATCATAATAAAAGAAAAACAGAAAAACATGCAAGAACATAAATCTGTATTAGTTCCTTGATGTTACATTACTATTATATCATTTTTGCCTTTACATGGTGTTGTATATATGAAGTGATAGGGGAAGACTAAGTATTTTGGCAGGTAAAGGTATGCTTTACAAGTGTATGATGATGGTTGTGTAGGTATTTCTGATCCGATGGTTGAGACTGAGAGGAAGCGAATTTGCTGCTCCCATTTTGTTCTTCTAGTGGCTCTCATCATTACCTCCCCTCAAACTGATCGGTCTTGGTTGAACTGTCAGCTTGTTGTAAAGACTGAAATCTGTTTGTAGGTAGTGATTTTGTGAAGATTTTTGCTGGTTAGTTATGAGAATTGAAGTATACCACCTTGATGGGCTGGTAGAAGATTATGCATATGTTGAAAAAATTGATTGATGATGAGTGAAATGTTTAGTTGAGTGATTGTTAGTACGGGTGCCAATTTCGGGTCACGGGTCGGGTTCGGGTCAAATCTGAAATTGACACGGCATTATTCGAGTCAACCTGAACCCGACCCGTTTCGGCGAACAGGTTGGTTTTTTGGACCATAACCTGACCCGCTTTGGGGTCCGGGTCAACCCAACACGACCCAAATGACTTGGGACGGACAAAAAATTACTAGTTTTCTGGTAAAAAAATGGGTCAATCTCCGATTTTCGGGTTAAAAGTGGGTAAAAAAATGGGTCAATCTCGGATTTCCGGGTCAAAAAAGGGTTTTCGGGCTTAAAAAACGAGGCAATTTTAGGTTACTGGGCAGCTCGAACCCAACCCGATTTTTGAAACGGGTTGATTTGCTGAACCCGAACCCGACTCATTTCGGGTCCGAGTTAACCTTAAACTGGAATTTTTGGGTCGTGTCAAATATTGACACCCTTAATTGTTAGGTATTATAAGGAATCTATGAGGTTGCAGAGAATTTTTTTAAGGATGTCATTGCCTTATCATTGTTGTATAAGGAAGTATAAGTTGTGTTTGTGAATTCGAATTCCCACAAAGGTTCTGATAGGCGGCCCTAAATGTTTCATGCAGAATTTAATGTTCAAATTTTGAATAAGCATGTAGATGGCTCAATCCTCAGTCCTACCAATGAGTATATCATTTACATTCATAAATACGTGACAAGTACCTGATTCCAGTCATAGATGAGTAGAGAGAAGTCAGCTTTCAGGATTTAAATGGCTATGCGTGTACATTGCAGGACATGATCACAGCAGGCATGGACACAACCGTGATCACAGTCGAATGGGCCATGGCAGAGCTCGTAAAGAACCCCGGCGTCCAACGCAAGCTCCAGGAAGAGCTCGACCGCGTCATCGGCACCGACCGCATCATGACTGAATCGGACTTCCCAAACCTCCCCTACCTCCAATGCGCCGTGAAGGAGTCTCTCCGCCTTCACCCTCCCACCCCTCTCATGCTCCCTCACAAAGCCACCGCAAACGTCAAAATCGGCGGCTTCGACATCCCCAAGGGCTCCAACATTCACGTCAATGTCTGGGCCTTAGCTCGCGACCCCAAGGTCTGGACGAGCCCTCTCGAGTTCCGGCCCGAGAGGTTCGAAGAAGAAGATATCGACATCAGAGGCCATGATTTCAGAGTCCTCCCGTTCGGCGCGGGACGAAGAGTCTGCCCTGGCGCCCAGCTCGGGATAAATCTGGTGCAGTCGATGCTAGGGCATCTGATTCATCACTTCGAGTGGTCGTTGCCGGAAGGGGTGAAGGCGGAGGACGTCGACATGAGGGAAAATCCTGGAATGGTTACTTTCATGCACACGCCATTGAAGGCTGTGGCAACTCCCAGGCTTCCCGCTCATCTCTACGACCGGGTGGCTGTGGATATGTGAGCAGAGGTTAGTACTGCTGGACTGCTTTCCTCCTTTCTAATGTGTTATTCTTTTGTATCATTTTGATGGAGAGGGAGATTTGTGATGAACTTTGCTGGTTATGTTCAGTTTTTAATTCTTATTTTGGAAGTGTTCAAATGAAAAAAAGGTACTATTGTTTAAGCCCGATTAAAACTTTTTTATGATCAGTTAATTACTCAATGGAACAAATTTGAACACTTTTTTGATAAATTTATAATTTTATATTTTAGTGATTAATGATCATAAATAACATCATTTACAATTTATAAACATAATCATTACAACGATTAATTGAAGCTCCATGAAATGTCCACTAAAAATTTGGTGAAATAATTATTGGCGGATATGGATGCCGTTTCAAGGCGAATTAGATCACGCCACCTTAACACTTTGTTGTGTATCGCATCTGTGTATTAGGTGATGTGACACATCCTGATTCGTCTCCGTACAGTCTATTGTCCGCATAGAATAATTTAAAAAAAATTTGATTATAAGTTTATTAATTTATGAATATGTAGTGGTCTTATTTTTTATATTAGATTAATTTTGTATATGAATAAAAGATGAATGCTTATCTTTGATTAAAATACTTCTTTTATCTAATAGTTCATTCAATTAAAATATTGTTTGAAAAGAAAATAAGTTGCTCATTAATAGATTCAATAAAATTGATTAGATTAACTAATAAGTTGTTAAATAATGCTACTTGTTAATAGGCAAGACTTGTTTGATTAGGAAATTAGTCAAACTCAAATCAAATATACATAGCCATAATTTTTAATGAACCATATTTGAACCCTATTATAAATATTCAAATTAAAATTAAGCTCAAGTTTAAAGAAGATGGAAGTTGAGAATAGATGAAAAGATAAGTGAAGTCTTTCCGCACAGCTATCATGATCATCATGCATGATGAATTGGTAAAAAACCAATACAATTAATAATATACTTGACTCCATAACATCACTTGCATGACTCATTATATCACATACATTATGACAGTGTAACCTAACAACATGATGAAAAATTATAAATAAACTATTTTAGAACATACAAGATGATATTGATGATGATGGTAGTTGTGATGCTTGCATCAAAGCAATAATACATTAGAATAGGTTGTAAGTCAACATCAAAATCAGCTCATATTAGGCAACCAATCATTAGGCTTCATTTGTGACGACTTTCTTATTATTTCTTAAAACAGCTTTCTAGTTAAAATTTTTCAATCTTTGTACTAGAAAGTCAGTTTAAGAAGCAGGAAGAAAGCCGTACAGTTTTCTTACTGCTTCTTAAATTAACTTTTTAGTACAAAAAAATTATTATTTTTCATCCCAAAAGAGGGTTACTTAATCTCAATTCCATGCGTTAAAACAAATCATAATCCCCTTTCTTATAATCTCCTTTCATTATTTTCTTCAAAAGTTCATTTATTGCAAAATTTTACAATTAGTTAGCCTCATTCTTGGTGTCCACCACATTGTCCAAGGAAGTGAACTAGCCAAACTAATTTCACATGGGTGATGCTAAATTTAAAAATATCGATTAAGTAAAGAGCAGGCCAATCAATTTTTTATATTAGGCTTCGTTTGGGATATTAAATCAATTTTATTCATAATGTAAACATCAATAAAACATGGCTGCGAACCTAAGATATTAAATCAATTTTATTCATAATATTCATTCTGATATCTGGCCTTGAAAAAAAAAAAGACTAAAGGTGAGGAGAACCGATTTTATTCATAACAAACATTTTTATTTTGAAATGAATGCACGTAAATTTTAATCTTAAGATAAATCTGCCATCTTAATTAAATTTGAATTAGAATATTCTGATTCAACATTTTCCATTGCATGAGATGTTTTTATGTTGAAATAACAGATCACAGATCTAATCTGTACAGATGCAGCTAAGCTTACCTCTTAATTAGATGTAATCAGAACCCTTTGCATGTAAAAATCTACACTGTAGAAAGACAAACCACAGATTATTTTTTGTTGTAATTTGTTACAGATCCAAGTTATGATCACAAAAGCATATGATCCAGATACACTATGAAGTTAGGCTTTATTTGAGACCGTTTTCTTACTGTTTTTTAAGTAGCTTTTTACTACAAAAATTTTAAATTTTATACTAAAAAACTGTTTTAAGAAGAAGTAAGAATGTTGTTCCAAACAAGAGAAATTATTATGTGTGGAGACCGGACACAGAGACATGTCCGATTTGTCTATGTGAACAGTGAATTGCGCTTTTACTGTTCACATAGACAAAACCGAACGGTTCTCTGTGTCTAATCGGCACGTAATAATCTCTCCCATGGATTACATCGGGTTCCGCCCCTGGTGGGAAGGAAACCGGTGTGGCACTTGCGATAAGGTAGGTGAGTCATGTGCACATATTTCTTAGCGTGGTGGAGTAAAATTTAAGTACTAGTGAATGTGCATGAGTGCCTGCGGGAAAAAAAATTGCTTTTCCAAATAGGTACCCCTGAAGACCCATGCACGTCTTTCTTTGACATGGTGGGATTAAAGATTATAGCCATGGTGTCACTCGATATCGACCATATACATCTTTCTCTGAAGTGGTGGGCAGGTTAAGACTCCTGAAGTTTCCCTTAAATGGGGGAGACGCCAAGAGGATGTTAAAATTTAGACTAAAAACGAACAAGACATGAACAAATCCAGGGGACCAAAACTTAAACAAAATGTAGGGAACTGAATATGCAAATTGGGCCACATGGGATTTGACTTGAACAACGGTGAGGAATAGAACTTATAAAATAAACAACAAAGAATTGGAAAAAAATAATAATAATAATAAAAACAACACAGAATTGGACCCTAAACTTTAAAATTCACAATCAAATTGAAAATACAAATCCTAAAACAAGGTTCAAGTAATTTAATTGAAATCTAATGAATAATCAGAGGACTCATGATGGAAAAATTACAAAATGCCACTTGGTTGCAAGCAAACATCAACATGTAAGAATCGATTGAATTAAGGGGAATAAATAATCTAAGTACAAGCAATTCATCTCAATCAAGGGTGGCATACTCATGAGTAAGATATAAAGGATATGAAATGAATGCAACAATGTCCGGAGGTCAACATCGACATACAAGCAAATATATTCGACCCCACAATAAATGAAAGCTGACATACCAAATCAGCATGGAAGCTGGCATAATGAACACAAAGTCATTGTGCAACGAATATGGTAGCTTGCCAGCCAGCTTGCATAGAGAAATCAATGACAAATGTTACAACACCCTTGCAGTCAATAACAATTTAGTGTCCAGTAAATGCACTAATATATTATAAACAATGGAAGTGGACATGAAATGATTGCAAAGATACCTTCACGATTAATGTCAATCAAGCACCTAACAGAAGCACGAGTACTCTACAAGCCGAAGAGCTGGATATACAACATATGATGAATGCAAAGACACGCAGTGCAACTTACGACGAATGTAAACATCCAGTGACGGTTCATATAAGAGCAAGACTAAAGAACCTGTCATGCACACAATAGTTCACACAAAGGCGTTAACAGGCAACAAGCTACTAATACAATAACATTAGATAGTCAACATCAACTTATTAATGAACACACGTATTCTCCTATAAACAATAATATTTCCTACATACACCAACATGTAGTGATGATAGATGTGTTGCAAGTATGATAGATCTCTTGTGATATAAGATGCGCATATACCATATTATTTACAAGTGAGCACAACAAATCTATGATAAATATGAGCCCCTACTAGCCACTACAGGAGATTCATCGGTGCACGACAGTCTACATGCATTAAAGCAGCAAATCACCTATAGTTCTACGTTACGATTCATCTGTAAGAAAAAGTAGATA
>NW_021319438.1:1120812-1132542 GCF_001605985.2 Dendrobium catenatum
AGAGTTCTCCAGTCGTCACTGGGTTTGCGTTGTTAAAGTCCGTTTCTGTATTGGATTATTTTTTAATCGAGCGAATGGTCCTCTAGTGACATATATTCTGGTCCAATTGATCCAAACAAAGCGATTTCTATTAGTCATCACCATTCACATATATATATGTAGCTTAGTAATTTTCTTATAGCATCTAACTACTTATTACACAAGTAATATATGCTATTAAACCCATTCACTCATGGTGAGAATGAGTAATCTATTTATCACAAAGGGTATCAAAATGCCCACTTGTTTTCTTTTTGGATTATTTAGTAATGTACTAAGTATTTTTGGAGGTTGAAACTCTTGGAGAAGGATATATATATATATATGGAAATATCCTTTGAGAAACTTTAACCACCTAAAACTACTTTATGTAGTTCAATAATTGTATAAAAATATAAAATAATTATACCCAATTTAACCAAAAGAAATTTGAATACTAACTTTCCAAACACAAGAGAAATTAAATTAAGGCTTCATTTGGGACAATTTTCTTACAGTTTTTAAAATAAATTTTTAGTACAAAAATTTTTTAAACTAGAAATTTTTATTCTAAAATAGCTTCAAAAAGCAGTAAAAAAACTATATGAAACAAACATGATGACCTTTTCTCCACCTAATAATAATAATAATAATTTGCTATTATATATGTTTTTTTATCTATGAAGGACTAAGATATCATCAAAAGATAAATTAAATTAGAAATTTTAAGTTGACTCAAATTTAATCTTATTTATTTTAAAGATTTAATTGGTGCTTCAAATTTAACCAATGCTATTGTGTGACCAAATAGATAATAAACTTTTATGATTAAAATATCCCTATAAGATTATGTAAAGATCATTAATGACTTTAAAATATAAATTATTATTATTATTATTATTATTTAATATATATGAATACATCATATATTCATAAAATCATCTTATGTAATCTTGCGTAATCATATTACATATATATTTATATTTAAAATATTAAATATATGACACCCTACTTAATCACAGCTGTAATTTGTGCATAAATTTTAAGGATTCTTGGACTCTTTTATATATATATTTTTTGTTTATATATAAAGCAAAAGTCAATGGAAAAAAATAATAATAAAGTCCTACTCAAATTTGGTTGGAATATTTTTGACCTTTTTTTTGAATGAATTTAAAAATTAACATATGATGCTGAATAAGTTCTCCTATGATATGAAAATTTATGGCACACTTGAAATATCTTATAGAGCAATTTTTGTTCTAATATTTTATTATTTAATTATAAATTCATAGTAAATATCTTCATGAATTTATAGTTATTATGTGCTGAAAAAGTTTGGGTCTGTAGAGTTAGTGTTTAATATCTTAGTCATTCACAAAAATTCAGTACACACGTTCATAAAATGTTGTAGGAGACTAGAAATATTTTATGTGAAAAAAATTAGGAATTAAGAGGAAAAACTATTGAGGTATGGCCTTGTTGTAATAATCTACTATAAATTAAAAGATTCAAAAATCTTCTTTCCTTACCATTGAAAAAGATGGGTTGCTTATAATTGAGAATAATCATCACAAATTTTTTTAGGAACTATAGAAATCTGATTGCCACATATGACAATTGAAACCCAATAACACAGTTATGAGTGGACAGAAGTCTAATCATGGTGATGACAATTGATGGTGGTGATTGTGATCGATGACAGTAATAACCAGGAAATACAAAAGAATTCTTTAGTTCTCTCAGCTATTGAACATCTTATTTATAGAGAATGAGACCCAATTTATATATAACTTAAGTGCTTAATTTAAACTCATTTGGAGTTGGTTCGGATCATTAGAAGCATCGAATGGTTTTTTTCGTCGAGCCGTTCAGTTCAACTATAAGTTAAGATTCATCATGCACATATATGGTTGTCTTTCATCACTTTGGAGGTTATTAAAGTTCTTTTAAAACTATTTTCATCAATCTTTTTCTCACCTACATCTTACTAAAAAGAGGTGAAAACATCTAAAATTTTCTTATTAGTTTTCATATGCACCATTAGTAGTTTATCATCCAATCAAGCTTGATGGCAATAGGGAATACATTTATCATTCAAATCATTTAAACTCAATCTCATCATTGTTCCAAGAATCAAATGGATTCAAGAAAAAAAAACACTTTCCAAAAGTGTAAGGAAAAATATAACCATTCAAATGCATATTCCATATTTTACCCTAAATAACATGAAATAATACTAAAGTAAGAACATTTCAAAAATCTAAATTATTTAAATTTATTAGGCTATAGTGACAATAGATAGATTTCCCAAAAGACCAAGCAAAATAAGATGTATGTATTATTAGTATCTTAAGTGTTAGGGTGTTAGACCAATTACAAGAGTGAACAATGAGCAAAATGGAGATGATATAATTCAATAAGCTTAGCTCATGGACAATTGTAGTTAAGCAAAGCAAACTTACATACATATGGTGTGTTCATCACATCTTGAAATTCTAAGTAAAAGTTAACTCAAATAATTTACAAAGAAAAACTTAAGTGCATAGTAGGACAAATGATCTTGATAGATCATTACATTTGACTCTTCATGAATTCTCTACTTGATCAGTCCATCTCTAGGCGATCCAAGTTACTCTCTTGGATATCATGGTTACTACTATATTGGATTGCATATAAGAACGCTTAGAAATCTATAAGATGACACTGTATATGATTTATTATCATCAAATTAATAATGAGTCATATATGAGCTGCATAGAAATAATGGATCAACTCGGTTCATAAAATGGAGACCTATAAAGATCACAATAATTCCTTGAAGCTAAAATCTTCGTCATTGGATCACATAATACTAAGCATGTTTGTTGTCATTGTAAAATTTGTGCTTAACATAATACTAAAAAAATCCTTCATCATTACATGCATGGAAGTTCGACCAGACCGGACCAATTTGGCTTAGGTCAAGTCCTTTCAATAAAATTTGCCAATTTGGGGGCCCTTGGATGTTCCAATTGGACAATTTTGATTTCCAATGATTCATCGCAATGCATTGATACTTGTTGAGGAGTTTTCGAGTTATTTCAAGCTTATTTGGTCCTTTTGTTATTTGAAAGTTTTGAGCACTGACCTAATCCTCTTCAACTACCATGAGATTCATGCAATGGAATAATGCTCAATCAAATGAGGTTTTCATGGTCCCATCTACTACTAATTTAAGACCAGTCAAAATTTGGTCACTCTGAAAAATATAAACATCCTTACATCATCATAAGAATGATAAAGTTTCTTTTGAGACAGCTTTCATTATACTTTTTAAAGTAGCTTTCTCGTACAAAAAATTTTAGTTCGAGAAATTTTTGGTCTAAAAAACTACTTTAAAAAGCAGTAAGATCGTTGAAACAAACGAAGCCTAAGGTTTCGTTTGGGGCAGCTTCTTTATTACTTTCGAAAATGAGTTTTTAGTACAAATTTTTTTAAATCAAGAAATTTTTGTACTAATAAGTTGTTTTAGAGAACATTAAGAAAGTTGTCCTAAACGAAACCTAAATGACAATTTTTTTGCTTTTAATTAATCAAAACTGGTCAAAGATCAAAGATTTTCCTTGATACGTACGAGATGGAATATTATTTTTTAGGAAGGAGTGGGTGAGAAAATATCCTAAAGAGTAATTACTTCATTATCCTCCCTAATCACAACCTCCACTAATTGCCAAATATCAACTTCACATGTCTCAATATTAACAATTTATTTAAAAATAATTATTGAAACCAAATGTTCAATAATTATGAAAAAAATTTATCTTTGTGATTCATTTAAATAATTTTAAAAATTATTTATTTGTTTACATACATACCACTTTATAACATCCTATTTACATATCTAACACCTAAAACTTTAATATTACATCCATACCACCCTATATTATTTTAATATCAAATATATCACTTATATTTCTTTCCTACCACTCATATATTTCATTTCTACCACTCATATTTTGTATGAAAATGAACTATGGATGGTATTTATGTAATATTAAAGTTTTAGGTGTTAAATATGTAAATAGAATAGTATTAAGTGGTATGTATGTAAAACTCCCTTATTTTTATTGATTGAAAAAATCATGAATAGTGGAGCTAATTAGTTATGAAAAGCTGTTCTACAAAAAAAAAAAAAAAAAAAAAAAAAAAAATCTGAAACGCAATAAAAATAATATTAGTCAAAAAGACAAAAACAGTATAATTACAATTTGAAAAATAAAGCTAATAAAAAATTATCCAAAATAAACCCTTAGTAGCGGTTAAAGTAGGTGAGAAAGAATTTCTTTTTATTTTTGTTATTTTATGGGAGTTTTATTTTATTTTATTTTTTCTATTACAACTATATATACAGTTTATAAAATCTCTAAATAATTTTTTTGTGCATTTATTTATATCAATCATATTTACAACATTATGCAAATGTGATGGAGAATGTTGAAGATGAAATATATAGTTAGATGATATTCGTCTGGTGATGATGGTCAGCTAATAATAGTCAAGTAAGGGCGATCGGATAACAACAATTGAGTGATGACATTAAGGCGACAGTTGTTGGTGATCAAATGATGGCAGTTGAGTGACGGTCAGATGACAATGGTCAGAAGATGTTTGTCAGACTGTGGCAAAATTGATGGTTGGTGATGATAGTTAGCGACGTCAAACATCAAGTAGAGCTTTAGAAATCCATTCTATGAAGAAAAGTGATATATTTATAGTATTTTTAGAGCGGGCATTTTAGTAAATTTAGTCAAATTTTCATAATACTCTATCAGACCGCTCATATAAAATTCTATGATCTTGGGTTTGTTTAATTTGTCTCGTCGAGCCACTTGTTTTGATTTTAAATAAGCATGCAAAATTTGAAGAATAATATCCCAAAAAATTTTAACATCTTTTAGGCGCTTGATTTAGGCTCACTTGGTTCTGATCATATTATATTTGGTGTCATCAGGTCCGTCTTACCAAGACGCTTAATTTCATTAAAAATATGTTGAAATTTGACTCCGAGTGATTCTAAATTTAATTCTAAAAAAATTGTAATCTAAATGTTGTATCAAGATTTGTGCTTATCAAAATGACTTTTTAAACATCCACAGCTAAATTTTGTAAGCACATCTCTAATCAAGGATTATAAATCATGCTTCAATGTTGTTGTTATAGATAAATAGATTAAAATGAATATTTGTTATGTGAGTTTGGTTCAAATTTGAATCAATTAAATTTGGATGACTCTCAAATTTGCCTAAATTTGAGCTTTATTTTAGTTCTGATTTGGGAAAATTAAGCTCAACTTGATTTGGGAGGAATTTTTCTTATAAATATAGCTTTTGTTCTAACAAATTCTATTTTATTTTAACTTTAATTAATAAATATACCTTTCTTTTGAAGATGCTTTTTATTATTATTATATTAGCATATTCATATTCTTTTTTTTTTTTTTTTTTTTTTTTTTTTTTTTTTTTTTTTTTTTTTTTGTAAATATTGAATTTTTGGTGGCCTACCAGTAAGGGCAAGTCATTCTAATTGCCTGTGAAAACATTCATATTTTTTTAACATTTAGTGTAATGTTAACAAAAAATGGTGTGGGCTTTTAACATTGAAAGGATGTCCTACTAAACATAAATTCATTATTTAAGACATATTATGATCAATATGATCTCTAGAGGTCTAAAAGAGTCGAGTCGAGTCGAACTAGAGTGATTCTTAGTTTGAGCTTGAATTTGATTGATTAGTCAAGTTTGAGCTCGAGCTCGAGCTTATTCAATGAGATCGAGCCAGCTCATTTATAACGAAAGAGAAATGATTATGATTCCAGTAATTATTATAGTAAATTTATTTAAAAAAGTACTATTCGAAGATAAACAATAAAAATCATTTGATATAAGAAGGTGAAATATCATTTTTAAAATATTTATAATATTTTAATATTTGAACTCCTAAATTTTAATATACTTTAACTATATGATAATAATAGTTTTTAAACGAACTATCTGACGAGCTAATGAGTTAAGTCTAGGCTGACTCAACCTTTGGCTCGTTAGCTCATCGAGCTCATCTTACAAAATATTTAGAGCCGAGTTCAAACCGGCTTACGAATCAGCTTGACTCAGTTACACCCTAATCATGCCTTGACATTATTAGGAGACAAAATCTTAAGAAATAGCACATTATTTCGTACTTTTCGTAATCGGAGCGCCGTCACTTGTGAGAAATTTTATTTGGAGCAAAAACATCCTATTGTAGTGTTTTTTTTTTCATCATACAAGCCAAATCCTGCCTGAAATGCCTTGTTATAGGGCATTTTTGCCTTGTTTTTTAAATTTTTAGCCATTGGAATCCAATGTAAACACTTGTGAGAAATTTAATTTGGAGCAAGAACATCCTATTGTAGTGTTTTTTTTTCATCATACAAGCCAAATCCTGCCTGAAATGCCTTGTTATAGGGCATTTTTGCCTTGTTTTTTAAATTTTTAGCCATTGGAATCCAATGTAAAGAGCATCCAATGCCTTTGGATTCTATAACTCAAAGAAAACTTTTAGGTCAAATTATAAATAAGGGGAATTCACATTTTTTGTATTATGATAATTCAAATAAACAAAAAGAAAAAATCAATAAGGTTTTTTTTCTTTAGCTTAATATTCATTCAATCAATTGTAGGTCAGCTTGATGTTTATTCAGTCAAATGGTAAACTTTATGTACACTTTAAGTCATTCAGTAATCAATGACTTTTCATGTTCATTTTCAGCTTTGACTAAATTTAGCTTTGAACCAATCAACCTCCATATGAAAGTAATGTAGACTGATTTCTTATACATTCCCCTTGCATAACTCTTTCTCCCTCACCAATTCGTATACTACGGCTTCATTTAGGATGATTTTCTTACTGCTTTCTAAGCAGCTTTTTAGTACAAATTTTTTTAGTTTAAAACAATTTTGAACTAAAAAGTTGTTTTAAAAGTAGTAAAACACAGTCTCAAACGGAACGTAAGACTTCATTTATGACAGTTTTCTTACTACCTTTTAAAGCAGCTTTTTAATTTTTTGTACTAAAATGCTGCTTTAAGAAGCAGTAAGAATGCTGTCTAAAACGAAGCCTACATGTATTTGTTGCTTGTGTTCTTATCTCATATGGCATCCTAACTTAAAGTTAGTGATAATTTCTATCTTCTTTATATTCAAATTTCTATCTTCTTTGTACAAAACCTTAGTCAGATCACATAATATTCAAATGAGATTTCATAAGATTGTGAAAATTTTATAGGAGTAATTAAAAATTTTATAGGAGTAATGAGATTTCATAAGATTTCATGGAGATTTATGCTCAATCATTTGAATTTTTTACTGTGTATAAGCTCTCATGTCTATTATATCATAATTTTTAATTAAAGAAATATTCAGAATATATTTCTATCGTTATAAAAATTAAACTTTTAAAAATATGGTAGCAATATTTATATAATAATGAAATATTCAATTTGCTCAAAGTGAAATTAAAGATTATCATATAATTGTGTTCAAAAGTTGATGGAAAACTTGGAACATAACAATTCAAACAAGATGGCTATTGACTAGCTACAGGCACATTATATGATACCCTTATTAAAAACAAAAGACATAAACATAGAATTTGATGTGACTTCCAAAAATATTTTATACTTGTTAAAATAAAATTATTATTTTTCATAATTTAATAGGTTAATAAATCAAACCTCTCATTATATCATAGGACTTCTAAATTAAATTTAATAAAATCGAAATTCTCTTAATTAGAGAGATAATTATGTCATTCCAAAAAATATTTTATACCTTTAAAATAAAATTATTATTTTTCATAATTTAATAGGTTAATAAATCAAACCTCTCATTATATCATAGGACTTCTAAATTAAATTTAATAAAATCGAAATTCTCTTAATTAGAGAGATAATTATGTCATAAATAAATATGCATATTAGAATATCCAATAAATTTGGAATTAATTAAAATTAAAAAGAAAAAAAATATATATGCCAAATATTCAACTTGTGCTTATAAGTTTAAAATCATCATTATTGAGATTCTTGAGCATCAAATTACTCCAATTATGCAACGCATCTTGATCTATTTGTTGGGAGCTTTGACTATCTTTGATTTGAAACTAGCTTATTTGATGTTTGATTGGAATACAAAATACATCAAAATAAAGTAGATGAGTAAATCATTTTAGTTCATTTTTGAAATAAATCTAAATCATCCAATTTTGAGCGAAAATTATTTATACCACAAATAAACTCGCTAGACCAACACCCACCACTACCTCCATTTGATGGCCACCACAGGTTGCTGCCACCAACCATCGACACCACGCCCACCATTGCCAGCAGCCGCCACAACTCATTGTCGTCCACCACCACCACCAACTGCCCCCACTATCGATCGCTTCCGTCATCCACTACCACCACAAACACCGGCCACCATCACAACCAGCCACCACCCTAAACCCTAAAATCAAGCTTGAAACCTACCAACCATAAGTTGTTGAAATGTTGTATCATGTTTATCACAATGGTTAATACTTTTAGCTAAAAGAATCTTAATTTTTTCTCTTTTAAAACTTAAGAGTCCTTTTGGACAGCTACAACTTTTATAAATATGATTATACATCTATTATGAAGAAAATAATTTTTTAAAAATTATTTTAAAAAATAACTTCCTAACACAAAAAATTATTAAAAGCAGTAAGAAAATAATGATCAAAACTAAAATTGTGACTGGTCTGAAAAAATAAAGTAATATGAAAACTATACCAAATGAAGCCTTAATTAATTTTATTAATTTGACTATATACTTTTTAAGGCCACTGCACAGTTTCATACAATGAAACAATCAATTTGAACTAGTAAAAATTACTCAAATATAAGACTAAAAGCTATGAAGTATTCAGTTATTACAGTAACCATTATATTAAACAAGGCATCATACAGGAGAGATGACTAATTTCTAGGCTAAGTGTATAGGACTATTCCTTCAGCAAGCAGGAAATGAAACATCTGATTATTAAGTATACTAACTGCAGTTTAACAATGATAAAAACATCTTTTTTATTAAATTTAAACAGCATAAGATTGTTTTATTCAAAGTATGCTCGCTATAAAATACCGATTTAGGCTTCGTTTGTGATGGCTTTGTTACTGCTTCTTAAAGTAACTTTCTAGTACAAAAACTAAATTTTTTGTACTAGAAAGCTATTTTTAGAAGCAGAAAAAAAGATGTCCCAACGAAGCCTGAATGTAGTGGGATAAAGATTTGAGGTTGTTGTTGCTCGCTATAAAATCGTATAGTTCTTGACAGAGATTACAATTCCAAAATAATAATTGCTTTATCTCCATCATTAGCAACAATTGTTCAATTGAAGAGAATTTTTCAAATATGGATCATCCTTGTAACCTGCATACATTGGAAGTTCAAGAGCTTTCTCTGCTATCCTCCCATCATGGTGGATTCTCTGAATCAAGCTCTCAAGTGATGGAAAATTAGCCTACATACATTAGAAAAATAAAAAAGAAATATTACTCTACATGGAAAAATTGTGATAGGTAAGCAAATAAATTTTTTTTTTTTTTTTTTTTCAAATACCTCTGGTCTTATATAGCCCACAACAACAAGCCGAAGCTCCTCCCCATAGAAATCGTCATCAAATTCATGGAGAAGCCATGGCTCCTGCAGGGAGAAATATTTTTACTTGAAAAATATGGTGAGCGAAGTTCTGCAAATGAGTTTACTAACCACAGTCTTTTCTGTGTTATTGAAGTATGGATTCCATCCTATGCTCATGACCATCTTATAGATACCACGAGTAGACAGTCCAGCCCAGCCAAAATAAACACCAGATGTATGTTCAGATAATAAACCAGAGATGTTCTCTGGTGGCAGATTAGCTGTAGTAAAACCAAAATGAAACAGATCAAATGATAAAAAATACTATGAATAAAAGGAACCAAATCTTGAAAAATAAATCACAAAACTAATCAGGTTCTAAGCAACGCAAACAAAGGTTTATTTAGTAAAACTATCAAAACTTGTGATTCTATTCAAGCAGTGCAAGGCGGCATATGCAGCAGGTCAAAACAAATCCACCTGCACAACATTTCAAGATCCCTAAAATTATAAATGATTCAAAAAATAAATTAAAGTGCCATCAACATTATCATTAAACATATCGCAATTATTTGGGTTCAGCTTTATGAATTTTTATTTTTCAATTATTATGTTGTATGAGATGTTAAATATATTTGTGTGAACAATGCTTAAACTTTTTGGTGGAATAGATGGAGATGCTATTAGTAGAATTAAAGTTGGATGATTGTAAGTGGAGGAATGCATCGGACTTATTGTGTGATAGAAAAGTTCGGCTCAAACTTAAGGGAAAATTCTATAAGATCGTGGTTAGACTTGCAATGCTTCATGGTGCAGAATGTTGATCATTAAAAGAGAATCATAATATTAATTTAAGTGTTGCAGAGATAAAGATGCTTAGGTGGTTGAGTGTTTAGTCTTAGAGACATGATACGAAATGAGCATATACGTGAAAAGGTTGAAGTAGCTCCATTGGAAGATAAGATTAGAGACGGCGGGAAAAGCAAAATGACGGGCGGGAGCGGAGTTCCTAGTCTCTTTCTCCAGCCCGAGACAATTCCAAAACACCCGCGAGCACAAATTCTCGTCTTCTTTCCTTCTCGCGTTTCTTCTGCTCTTTTTATCGTTTTATTATGGTAGTTATTGCTCGTGAGTCCATCCTCCTGTGAAATTTCTTGGTTTAAGCTCGCGGGTGTTTTGATATTCTCGGCAATTCCTTTCACGGCTGTGAAAGCCTTCGCGAATAGTTTGTTTGGGGAGGTGCTTCGTCGAAGGCTCGAGGATACGAAGAAGGACGCTGCGGAGAGGTCTTCCAGGTTCAAGGCACTGACTCAAAAAGCTAAAGAAGAAAGGTGAGTCGTTAGTTGAAAGTTGCACAGTTTGCTGGTTTTGGGAACTCATTGTTGCAAAAGCTGTAGTAAATGGATTTTAGTGCAATTTTAGAACGACGACGGAGCTCGATGGTCGCACCTCAGGACGGCAGAGGCCGGAGGCTTGGAGCTCGCTTGCTTAGTCGGAGCTTGGCGGGACGACGGAACTCGCGGCTTGGGACGACGAGCTCGTGGTTTCGAGCATTCGACGGAGTTTGACAGTACGACGAAGGTCGGAGATTGAGTCCTCGACGGTCGACATAGCTCGAGACGACGTAGTAGCCCGGAACGATGCAGCTCGACGAGCCGCTCGACTTGACTCGTTTCGTGAGACGAGTCGAGCTCGAGCTCATTTTTTGAGCTCGACTCGAGCTCATTTTTTTAGCTCGACTCGAGCTCGAGCTCGGTATTTGGCAGTCGAGCTCGACTCGAACGCACCCTAGCTCGAGCTCGACTCGACTCGTTTGCACCCCTATAGGGATGTTATTAGTAGAATTCAAGTTGGATGATTGTAAGTGGAGGAATGCATCGGGATTATTGTGTGATAGAAAAGTTCGGCTCAAACTTAAGGGAAAATTCTATAAGATCATGGTTAGACTTGCAATGCTTCATGGTGCAGAATGTTGGCCATTAAAAGAGATGCATGATATTAATTTAAGTGTTGCAGAGATAAAGATGCTTAG
>NW_021319438.1:1139164-1149703 GCF_001605985.2 Dendrobium catenatum
TCTCTCTCTCTCTCTCTCTTGGCTGAAAGGTTGAGAGGTCGGCACAGGCAAGGTTCGGCTACTAGTAGAGAGGAGGAGATGGGAAGAGCTCGGTCGGATCCCTGGACTGGGTCGGAGAGCAGCGGCAAGAGGTAGAGGTCGGGATTGGTTCGGCTAGAGTGGAGGTCGGGAGTGGTAGTGGAGTCGGCTCTGGTCGTGGAAACAGAGGGAGGATCGGAGCTGAGGGAGTAGTCGGGAGTTGAGTGTGGAATCGAATGGGAGAAATGAGCGAGAGAGTCTCGTGGGCAGCGAGAGAAGTAGCGAATGGGGAGCAGAGGGTTCGGCTTCATTTTATAGCCGCGAATGGGAGGCGATCGAAGCCGTCATTGCAGGATTTCCGCAGATTTTTCGGAGAAACGACGCAGACGGCGCCGAATCGGCAGGATTCGCGGAGGCTTTCGTGGATCCGATGGGTAAGATATGTGTATGTGGGATTTTTGTTGTTCTTCTCCCCTTTGTTCCTTTGAGCATTACAAGAGGGTCAACATACAGGACATCCGAGTAAAAGGGTGTTGAGGAATTGCGCCTCCTAGGGACTCTGTCGGGCTCACTCAAAGGTAAGGTAAAACCAACTACCAGGCTGACCACATCTGGACAGCGGGTAGAAGGTGAAAATGATCCCGCCCCTCATGCTCCTTTCGGAACAGTGGATTGGTGTGGCAACTACTTCCGCCTGACCTCAATAAGAAGCGCATGAACCACGAAATGGAAGCCTGCTTAGTCTTTTATAGGACATCCGGGGTAAAAAGAGTGGTAAGGGCCACCTTCCAGGTGCTCTGGCAAGGCTTCACTTTAACCAAGTAAGCTTCAACATCTGCTCCACCAGCTCGGTCTTGCAAATGAAGAATGGCTAAATACCCACTTAGTCATTTCAACTGAATGAATAAAGAGTCAAGCTCTGATGCCTGCCTGATCAAAACAGGACAATCAGAAGAGTGGTGAGGAGTACCTGTCAGGTGCTCTGTCAGGTTCTCTCTACCAAGTAAGACCAACTACCTATCTGTTCATTTCAAACATCAGGATAGGAGGTAAAAGTCACCTCAATATCAACCTGACACGTATCTGTGTAGGGATGTGAGGGAGAAAGAAGTAAGTCAATAGGATAATTTTAAGGGTAGAGCCCACCTAGGGAACTCCTTCTAGCGCTCTGTTAACCACATGGTAGAGGACAAATCGTCGTGGCCATGAGTATCCAAATGCCATCAGGATCTCCTAGGGAACCCTAACCCTACACAAAAGGGAAGGAAAACATCAGGATGATGTCTCCCAATCAAAGCTGGAAGAGATACACCCTCAGTAGAGTGTGCAAAGGGGTAATCTCATTCCAATGGTGTAAAAAGAACTGAAGTAGCGAGGGGGAACCTCTGCTACAAAAAATAGGACCAAGCCTAGCACAGATAATCATCAAAGAAGCTATAGTGGTAGACCCATACTAACTGATGGGGACCCTGTAGGAAGTGAAAATAATATCAAAACATCCAAAGGACCTCTCCAGCAGCTAGGAGTCGGGTCTCAATGGAAAAGAAAGTGGTAAAAGAACCAAAGCAGCGACAAAGATTATAAAGGGATATTGGATCAACATCGCCACACCTAACTGAAGCAGGTGGGCATGGACCCAGTACCACCTATAGAAAATGAATTTAAATTATTGATTTTGATATCCCAGATCACACTTGGGGGTGCCAAGTGAAACTGGGGGAAAACTACTATCGTATTACAACTGATAGTATAAAAGAATTTATATAGGGACATTGGATCAACATCACCACATCTGAGTAACACAGGTGGGGATGGACCCAGTATTACTTGTTAGAAATGGGATTTAAATTATTAGTTTTAATATCCCAGACCATACTTGGGGGTGCCAAGTGAAACTGGGTAAGAGTATTCATCGTATCATGATAGATAGAAGAAAGGAATTCAAATAGGGGCATTGGATCAACATCACCACATCTGACTATCGCAGGTGGGGATGGACCCAGTATCACATACAGAAAGTGAATTTGATTTATTGGTTTTGGTAACTCAGACCACGCTTGGGGTGACTAGCGAAACTAGATAAGATCAACTATCGTATCACAACTGATAGAATAAAGAAATTTAACTAGGGACAGTGGATCAACATCGTCACACCTGATTAACACAGGCAAGCATGTATCCGATATCACCCATTAGAAATGGATTTGAATTAGAGACATTGGATCAACATCACGACACCTAACGTAGATGGGCATGGACCCAGTATCACATATAGAAAATAAATTTGAATTATTGGTTTTGATATCCCAGACCACGCTTGGGAGAAGACAACCGAAACTGGGGAAGAGCAAATCCTCTCGAGGGACATATCGAGGGTTTTGTGTGTCAGCACCAATATGATTGGTGTGTACAAATATAAGCACATATATCCCTACGGCGTATTAGAGTATCACCTTTAAGGATAACCTCATACTATTCGTAACGAACATCGTGTAGTAGAGGACAAATTGTCGTGGCCACATAGACTGCCGAAAAGTAAGAATGATCCTTTCAAGGGATATAATACAGAGGGATATTCACAAGAAGTATGGAGGCGCCAGAGTCCACTTGACGGTCTTAGTGTGAGAGAGCTGAGCGAACATATAAACCCGACGTGAAAGAGATTTGATAAGGTAAAGAATGGCCAAGAAGGCCGGAAGGAAAGGGACCATAGCTAGGGGGAAACTCTAGCTAAGAAGGAAACATGAATAAGAAAGTAATCCTGACTAAGAGTAGCACAAACCTAATCTAAGGAGTGACAATCATAGAGTACACACAAGAAAGAATAATACAGGATCCAAAGATGGAGAGAGAAATGTGTCCCACCGTGGTCTCCAGAAACCTGTGGACCTCCGAAAGAGCACCGCGCGAACGGGTCAATTGGAAGGGACAGATTGGATCATGTATACAACTAACCATGGAGGATAGCGGCTCTCACCAGCACACCCCGATGGGTAGTAATACACATGACCTGATCACAGTCACGGGTTTCCCCCACCCGATACAACAGCTCTAGTCGGGTTTATTTGTTGTGGAATTCCGTTTCCCACGGACGCAAGCCCCCGTAGTTAATTACATCTCGAGCCTAGGGCCCGAAAAAACTCTCGATTAAGGATACAATATTATTCTTCTTAAAAAGGGATTGGCACACAAGGGAGACTAGGAAATTCCTACTCAAAAGGAAAGAAGTGGCTCAAGTGGCTTAGTTAACATTCACGGTTCACATCCACACTCAGAGGGACTGAGGCAGTTGAAGAGAAAAAGAAAATCATGCACTCAAAACATAAAGAGAGAGAGGATAGAAGTGGCATCATCTATGCAACGCGGATAAGCAGGATTTGTAGTCCCTAAAGAGAAGGGACCTACCCGCTATTTAGGCATACTATGAGACACCCGATGCAGTAGCCTTGAACCCTAAATCTAAGATGGATTGAGTATTTTTTTTTTAACTTAGATTATTACTGATCTTATTGATTAGTCATTAATAAATCAAGACACGAATCCTAAGAAAATGTGTCACTAAGTTTTCTATGTTTTAAAGTCTCTATCCTAAAAGGAACATGCACCATAAGTCTATATTATCTAAGACTCGGTCCTTAATTTTTGTCCTTATGTGTCACTAAAGTAGTGGGATAAAAAAGAAGTTTTGTTACTAACCCTTAGGACGTTCGTACATATGTCAATAGGTTTAGGGATCTAAAATAAAACAAGCAATCCTAGTTATAAAATGAAGTTTTTACAAAATCCTAAAGGATAGGGAGCGTACAACTAGGAGGGCCTCTAAAGGTTTTCTAAGTTCAAGGAGACTTACAGTACCGGGGGTTATGACTCGGTGGTTCCGCCCATAACACCCCCACCAGACTGAATGGGGGCGACTGATACTCGGATCTGACTGTCTATGCTCCTTTTCCTAGTGCTCCAATGTCCCTTCCCCTTTGCTCTCCAAAAGATCACCTCACAAGACACATAAAAGCAGAAGGTTGTATTAGAACACGTTCTATAATATGATCAAATAAGAACAGAAATGGAAATGCAATTGAATAAAAAAAATGTTCCTTTTTGTTATGTGCACATCGGGTAGGTCACTTATTATTTGGATTTTCTTATTCTTTTGCGAGCATTCAACTTTAGAGCAAAAATAAGAAAGACAACTAAAATTCTAAAAGCAAAGAAATATGCGACAAAATGCAATGGAATAAAAAAAATCAAAATCAAAATGAAAGGAATGTAGGCATCGTTGTTGTTGGGCACACTTCTTTGAAGCCAAGTGTGCCTCTAAAATGGCCTTCTCCCCAATTCGATGTGATATGAATAGAGAAGGAGGTATTTTCAATGCCCTTTGTTATCTCCATAATCCAAACAAAGCACTTTTTCAATAATAAAAACACTCATGAAACCTTCCGGCACAAAACATTTCTAAAAAGAAATTTTCAATCACAAAGAAACTCACAGAACCTCCGAAAAATATTTCAGATAGCATTAATTGATGATGGCGAATGTAAAACTAACATAACATGACTCTACTTCATGAGATAATACTTGAAAGCCACTTCAACCATTCAACAAACTTACCAATAGTATCTTTGCCTAAACCCAAGCAAATAGAGAAGGGACAAGCAAACAATTCATTCGACAATGAATCCCAAATAAGTTGCAACCATAAAAGAAAGGTGTGATGCAAATGGCCCTGTTTGGCTCCAAGAAAATACATTAACCATCCAATCAACATTAAATTGATTCCACGCAAAATCCATATTTGAAACAAAAGATATGTGAGAACTATCAAATACAATTGCTAATATCACTTTTTGTACAAAACTCAATCAAGTAGAGAATGAAGAACAGAGATACTTTACCATCCATGAACTTTTATAGCTAAACATGCTTCTAACAATATGAATTGTTTCGAATACGTGAAGCGCATGATTACTTTCCAAAGAATTTGCAACCTTTCTACTATACGCCATCAAAAGTTTAACAGAAACTTTAACCCGAATTTATAAACATATTTTTGTGCTAAAACATATGATCTTGCAAGTCTCTCGACCAATGAGGATATAGAAAAATTACCTCTAATCCATCCCAAAAATATTTTTGGAGCATAAAACAAGTGAAAGTATGCCTCTAATCCATCTCCAAAACAGTTTGAATCATAAAAAACAGAGAAAAATCTGCATCTAATCCCTCCAAGATCAGCGAGAGAAATGATATAATAGATTGCAAAAGTTTCTGCCAAGAGGCAAAGAAAGGTGCGCCCAAATGCTATGGGATTCTTGTATAAAATAAGCGAGAAAACCCTCAAAATCTGCACTCATTTCTTACAAAAGCAGTGACAAAAGCTGTAGGAATTTCCATCCAACAGCAATAAAAGATTCACTCAAGTTCCATAGGTATTATTGTATAAAAACGGCGAGAAGAACTTCCAAAACTTGGCATTCTTTTCCCACAAAATCAGTGAGAAAAGCTTACCACGTCGCATCAAAGAAATCATAAAAAAGATGACATGTTACTTTCATTTGTCTTATGTTTGAGACTAAAACCACTTCATCGGTGCTACTTCTGTAGAAGCATGCCTCCCAAATTCAACCAACCACATGATCCTCATTAAAAAAAATGCATAAGCAAATATACCTCGTGGATGCAACAGAGGTGTATTGCAAAGTCTATAAGAGGATGTCTTCTAAGCGTACATTAATCAATTTCAATAAAAAATATTTTAAGGCATGGATTAAAATAAATGCCACTCAAGTTCAATATAAAATTTGTTTAAATATCAAAGTTCTCCTGTATCAATAGGTCAAGCATTAAACTACTAAAATTTAGTCAAATAATAATTTAAACCCCCACTTTTTTGTGTCATTGATGGAATAAAAGCAGTCAGATTGAAGATAAGGAAAACTTAATTATGAAAAATAAGAGCTAAATAAGAAAGTAGTTGACGGCTCATCATTTGGTAGAATGATAATAAGAAAAGATGGTCCAGGGAAATCTACCCACAAACAAAAATCATTCACAATGACAACAGTGGCAAATCACACAGCCACTGCTTCTCCGGTAGAAACGAACTTGAGCAGAGAAAATAAAAAATGATACAAGGTAATACTACACTTTCTTAACAATATAAGCACTGATGACAGATATCTGGTAACAGAACCAATACCAGAAGTTGTCCAAGGAGAAATCTACCTTCAGCTGATGTGACCACTAGATCAGAAAAGGCAAATCTTGAAGCTTGTTGGACACCAAATCAGTCATTACAAGATAGATATAAGTGAATTGATAAGAAGAAAAATACTATACTTGTCACATATATAAGCTTCGCTGTCACCGTGAAAGCCATATTAGTGAAGGAAACATTCATGTGAGCAAGACTACAATTTTCTCTTAACGGCCTTTCACCAAGCACTTGGTGTGCGATATGCGTAAGGTCACATAAAACAAGCCAACATATAGTTCACACACAACTATTCTGCACAAACTCTCTCATGATTTAGGTAATAATCATCTCAGCAATATGCATACACATAGAAGATGAAACCAACAGACATCTCATCCAGATTTTTGTGTAAGGAGCTTAAACAATATTGCTCCGCTCTTTCCTTTTGGGAGTATCGTGAAGATATGGGAATGAGAAGAAGGAGAAGAGGAAGAGAGAAATGGGAAGAGGAGTTACCTGCCCAAGATAAAAAGAAGTCGAAGCTTTGATTGAGGCGCAGAAGGTGGATGAATCCGGCGACGGCGTCAGCTAAGGTGGCGTCGGGTTCGGTCAGAAGAGGGACGGAGAAGGAGGGCTGGAGTGCGGCAAAGGGCCTTCGGCCTAGGCTTCCACACGAACGGGCGTCGAGACTGAGAGCCTCCTCCTCTCCCCAGAGCTAGCTTGCCAAGGGGGGTTTGAACCGGAGAGCCCAAAAAAAAACCAACGGCTAGATCGACGATAAGGGCAAGAGTTAAATGCCCGTTAATGCCAAAAACGGCTCAATATTTGAATTTAGATGAGATCTTTATAGCCGGCTCAATTTCTAAATCTGATTTAGCTTGGTTCGGGTAAATTCAAGTTCAAATTGAGCTCGATTTAATTTGGATTGAGCTGATTCATGTTTGGTTCAATTTAATTAAATTAATTTGGCCTAATTGAACCCAAATCGATGCCGATTTAGATCGAATAGTGCTCAAAGAAATCACATTTATTTGAACTTCGTCGAGTCTAATTTGACCCAACTTGAGTCGATTCGAGTTCGAATTGTACCCGACGGGGCTCGATTAAGTCAATTAAAGGCCCTCGAGGGCGCTCGAGCTGAAATTGAGGTCAACATGGAGGTGAACACTTTTGACAAGATGATTAAAGAGTTAAGATGGCCCATATCAGGTCTCACCTGCTTCAAAAGAAGTTGCTTCTGGAGAGGTGATACTAGTAGTAGAAGTGTCATGAGGGTGATATGGCTACATTTCAGTAACATTAAAGGTTGATAAAGTATGAATGTTAACCAGTAGATCAATAATGTAATAACCTGTATTTTTACTTTGCTAATTTTTTTCTATAGTCATAATAACTTTAAATCACAATTCATCTTTGCCATGATATTTTGATCAAAGTTTTTTACTTACACAAATTTATTTGTAATTTTTGGATTCTGACAAAAATCCTTAAAGAATTTGTAAATGTTGGTACAATTTAGGATTTCGGGACCTTCAGGTGTCCGTTTTGTAAACTGATTTCACCGATATTTTTTAGATAACATGATTTATCTTATGAATTTTTTTCTATAATTTTTAAGTCTTAATATGATTTATTTGATTTTTATACTGAAGGATTAATTAATTTAAATATTATATTAATGTTATAATAATATTTTATTAAAATATTTGAAGTTGTTATAAAACTTTGTTTTCCTTTTTCCCTAAGAATTCAGCTACATAGAGCTTTTAGAGGAATTAGGAGAGAAATGAGGCGAGACAGAAATTAGAAGCTCGAATTTGGAGGTCGCGGTGCAATTTTTTTCCATCGACGCAATTGAGAGATTTACTCATCTCGCTATAAGGAACATTTAGCCTATTTTTTATTTTAAAGATTTTGTGTTTTTGGTATTTTTCCTCTCAATTTTGTGTTATTATTACTGAAAAAAATTTAGGGTTTAGGGTTTAGGGTTTACCTAAACCCTAAAAAAATGAATACCTTTGTATTGGTAAAACTTTCACCCCATAACTTTTTGTATATTGTAGAGATCATGATTATGGATATTTTGAGTATTTATTTGAGATTTTTTACCAAGTGATTTTGAAAGTACATCATTTTTTGTCTATCTTGTAATTTATTTTGACATCTAAAAATTATAGTGTAGTAGAATAAAAGTATTAAAACATCATTTTACAGAATTCCTATTATTTTAGTCTTTTTCTAAAAATAAGCATTTTTGCCTTATAGGATTCTTTCTTGTATACTGTTATAACATTTTGACATCTTCTTAATTAAGCTCAATTATACATTATTTATTGCAATGCATTAAAAAATCGATATGGATGCATGCTTGAGTAATAGCTAGTCTCCCTTAGGAATATGGTCGGAAGCCAATTTTCCCTTAGAGAGAGACTCCCATTTTCTAGAGAGAGAAAGCTATCTTCTTGTTTTTTTGAATTTGGTATTTTGCGGGTTTTCCGCGATCGAAGGTGGCGACTGTGGTTGATCGCCGGCGTTCGTCCTCATGAACGTCCCGCGACCTATGGGATCTGTACGCCCAAGCGGTAGAGGTACAAATGGAATTGTGATTAAAGAAGGTGTGGTAAATCATCGTCGGATAGCCCCTGTTGAAGGTAAGGGTAAGAGCGTGCTGATTGAGAATGTGGTTGGCGGAATTATGAATCCAGGAGTTGCAATACATGAATCATCGGCATTGGACGACTTGATTCTCCGTGTGAACAATTTTTTTGGGGTTCTTGATACGCTTAAGGGGCGTAAGATTGGTGATGATCTATCGTCGGCGGAAGTTTTAAAGGAGAATATTTCGGTAGAGGAAGGACCAGTAGAGATGGAATTGCAAAAGAATAAGAGTAATGAGATAGTTGAAGCCTGGTCGAAGCCAAAGCCAATCAAACTATCGTTTAATAAGAACAATGTAGAATTTTCAGAAGATGGAATTGCTGTGAAGCTAAATGCTGATATGGAAGCAAGGAATTCGCAGATTTTGAAGAATTCTGTGGTGATCAAAGTGCTGGGTAACAACGTGCCTTTCTTGGTTTGTAGCACCAAATTGAGAAAATAATGGAGCAGGTTTGGAGGTTTCCACTTAACTTTGATTGGTATGGATTGGATCTTGTGTTCATTTCAGTCGAGTGAAGTGGTTGATGAAGTCTTGAATGGAGGACCCTGGTACGTAAACAGATTCATTGTTGGAATGGATAGGTGGTCGGCTGCATTTGATCTGAACACCTTTAAAGGAATCTCGGCACCAGTATGGGTTAGATTTCCATGTCTACCGTTGTATTGCTGGGATGACGACAATATCGCAAGGATTGCATCTTGCTTGGGAACGCCAATGTATATCGATGGCAATACATTCCGTTGGAGCAAACGGGAATTTGCTCGAGTTTGTGTTAGGATTGATCTGGAGAAAAAGCTGCTGAATGGTGTGTGGGTGGATGGCTCTGCTGGAAGGTTCTTTTAACGGGTTGAATACGAGAAAATTGATTTGCTCTGTTATCAGTGTGGTAGAGTCGGCCACAACAAAGAGATATGCCCATAAAATGTATCCATTGGTATACAAAATCAGTCTTTGAAGGAGAACGAGGTTAGTAAGGAAATTGGTAAGAAGAATTTGCAGGAAAATAAATCTTCAGTGATTAGTTCTAAATATGGACCCTGGATCCATGTTCACTTCAAAGAAAGGAGATACAACAGAGGAAACATTGTTAGGAAGGGGCTGAATGATGCTAGACTCAACAACTCTATCAGGGAAGATAACAATCGGAAGAATAATGCAAAGGTTGATAGAATAACTATGGTAAATAAGAAGGATATTGTTGAAGTAAACGATGTCCTGGCTCCAGATAGTAGGGATGTACATGGGAAATCTTTTGGAAAGGAGAACTCAGAGACTGCTGTTACCAACAGGTTCGCTGTACTGAGTGAGGATCCTGAAGAAGTATGTCTGGTAGAGCAGGTTAATGATATAAAAAATATAGAAGAAGATAGGGAATGTATTGATGCTGAAATCAATCACAATGAATTGGGTGTCTCTAGTGCTATTGTCAAGGTGAAGTTGGCTAAGGAGTTAAAATCACTTGGACCTGTGGATGTGGAGCATAAGATGAAAAAGAGGTATAATAGGTTGAACCCCAAGAGTGGGGAGAGATCAATTACACCTTTTTAATGTCCTCAATTCTTTTTTGGAATTGTAGGGGGCAAGGAAAAAAGAAGCCTCCTTATATTTGAAGGAAATCGTTAGAGATCGTAGTATCTATTTTATTGGGCTTATGGAGACGAAGTTG
>NW_021319439.1:0-25292 GCF_001605985.2 Dendrobium catenatum
TTAGATTATGGCGAGACCTTTAGCTCGGTCGCCAAACTTCCAACAATCCGAATTCTATTCACAATCGCACTATTCCATGGATGGCAGGTTCAACAACTAGACGTATCAAATGCCTTTCTTTATGGCAACTTGAATGAGACGGTCTATATGCGCCAACCAAAAGGTTTTGAAGACACGGTTCATCCAAATTATGTCTGTCACCTTCAAAAAGCTATCTATGGCTTAAAATAAGCTCCAAGACTGTGGTATACATCATTTACAACCTATCTGACAGATATCGGATTTACATACAGCAAAGCGGATCCGTCGCTTTTAATTCTCAACAGAGACGACATCCATATAATTTTGTTAGTTTACGTAGATGGAATCCTCCTCACTGGAAATGACTCAGGTGTTATCTCGACACTTATCAACTGTCGTAGCTCTCGGTTTACAATGAAGTCTCTTGGTTCCGCAAAGGACTTCCTCGGTATCAATATTCAATCATTTTCCGATAAGTATTTCTTATCCCAAACTGCTTATGCTAATTCTCTTCTTAATCAAGCAAATTTATCTAACTGTAATGCTTTAGCCAATCCCTGCTGTACAAAACAACCATCTGATTTCTTACCAGATACCAATCTTCAAGATCCTCACACCTACCACCCTCTAACAGTCGCATTGCAATATCTGACCATTACAAGGCCAGATATCGCATAAGCCATAAATGTGCTCTCCCAGCACATGCACAATCCAGACATCTCTCGTAGCTATCTCCTCAAGCGACTGCTCAGATACATCAAAGGGACGGTATCCTACGGCTTACCAATAAGCAAGACAAATCTGCAACTTTGAACTTTCTCAGAAGCCGACTGGGCGGGAGACGCTACCACCCGGAAATCCACATCTAGATTTTGCACGTTCCTTGGCGATACATTAGTATCATGGACAGTTAAAAAGCAATTGACTGTATCAAGATCCTCTACTGAATCTGAATATAGAGCACTTGCGGCAACAACAGCAGATATTATATGGCTGAAACGTCTACTGGAAGACTTCAATATTATTCACAGTGAGCCGGTTGATGTCTATTGCGACAATACTTCAGCAATTGCACTGGCAAACAACCCAGTTTTTCACGCTCGCAGCAAACATATTGAGATAGATCATTATTTCATCCGGGATCACATTCACCACAACACAATTCATCTTCTTCCTATAAGCACAGTGGATCAATTGGCGGGCATTCTAACCAAACCATTGTCAACATCTAGATTTAAGACTCTCAGAACCAAACTAACAATAATACAGAACTCGTTAGTTTGAGGGGGGCTGTTAGAATAGCAATAATAAATAATATTAAATAATTGTATTCTTGCTATCCAGTAAATTGTTTCCACGTGTAAAGCATTATGGCTTTAAGTCTTTATAGATATTACTGTAATAACTCTGTTTGAGGTAATGAAATAATTCAATCATCTTCTTTACTTGTCTTCTTCTCCAAGTTCTGTAAAAAGATCCAAAGAAAGATCTTGTGTTTCAACACTTCGTTTGAGACGGCTTTTTTACTGCTTTCTAAAACGGAGTTTTAATACAAGAATAAAAAAATTTGTACTAAAACTCCGTTTTAGAAAGCAATAAAAAAGCCGTCCCAAACGAAGCCTTAGACTTTGTTTGGGAAAGCTTTGTTATTGCTTTCCAAAACGACATTTTAATACACAAAATTCTAATTCAATTCTATAGCGTGAAAAAAAAAGTCAAAACCAAATTTTGTGATTAAATTGTAAAAAAGAATAAGAGCACTGCACATATATGAATTGAGTGAATATTATGATCAACATGTAAATCTTATGTCCAATGTGTTAAAATTAAAAAGAATAAAATTATAAGCAATCAAAGCATTTAACTAATACTTAAAGGCGATACTACGTACAATTATAGAGCATAAGTGTATTAGTCTATTTTTATGTTGTTTGAGAAACTCTTAAATGATTGGTAATACAATTTAAAAGTATCACATAAATTATCTCATTTATTTTAAATTCAACTAAAATTAAATCCACACCTATGGACATAACTACATAAAAAAAATGCATCGTCACCTTTATGTTTATGTTAAGAATTTTAATTTCTATATATAAATTGTGTACTTGCATAGTCTTTTCACTACTTAAACCTATTTCATTACAAAGAAAAAAAAAGAACAAATCTAGTAGCAATATATATAGATATGTAATTCATAAAATTTTTTTTTTTTTTTAGAGAGAGGAGGTCGGAGGAAAGGGTGAAGGAAGAAGAAGAAGAAGAAGGGAGAGTGGTTTAATTAAGGAATGAGTGGCCATGAAGACTGCGTTGAAGTTTCTAGGAAAGAAGGAAGAGGGTGGACAATAATCAAATTAATTTTTGATGAAAAATTGTGCTCAACATAAGACTATTCTTACTTTAAATTTTATATGATATAATAAATTTACAATTCATAAGCCAATAAAGTAAAAAAGAATTTTATAAATATTTTGAAGGCCAAATAATATTCCAATGTATTGCTGTTGAAAATTTTTCCTAGCTAGGAGTGTTTCTGAATAAAAATTTCCTCAAATATAAGGTTATTCTTATAATTTTTAAATTTATTTATTCATTAATTATACGACATTTATCTATATTTTTTACTATTACAATATAGAATTCAATATAGTAAAAGAAATTATAAATATTTTAAAGTATGTTTTAAATCAATAAAATTTATTTTTTAAAAATATTTTTAACTCAGAATTTTCTGATTTTATTTCCATTTGCTGATTTTACTTGCACCCTCATCGTTCTAAATCTAGTCGTTGTTATCGGCAATTAACTGCCATGAGGAAGGAGACTGCACCTACAATTAAATTTTGTCATAGATAAATTTGAATATAAAGGTTTTAGTATTTTTTTAATAGAGAATAAGATCTCAAATTAAATTGATATAAGGGCAATTTAATAGAACAAAATATGGCAGCCAAATAAAAAATAAGCTACCCAAGTAAACAAACTAGTAGTAAAATAAAGTGAGAAAATTAAAAGAGAGAGAGAGGTAAAGGGTGTAATCAGGACTAAGGTGTGATGTCTCAAAATCTAATTTGAAAGAAGAATTCTTTTATCTATATATCTAACCTCATTTATCAGAAATAAACAACAATAAAAATTCTAGAATTCAAAACATCTATATGTACATCTGTATTCATTTAAAATAAATTATATACACTACTTAGGCTCTATACATTATTCTATTATGAGTAAAAAAGAATAAGTAAACTAAAAGAAACAAAACTTGAGAAATCCTGATCGGATCAATCTCACACATCTACTTCCTTGCCATAACCTGAAATAATTAAATTACATATAATGAGCTCAAGAGCCTAGCAAACAATCAAATACTATAATTGAACTCAACACAAGATAAATGAGAAATATGCATATCAGCAATCTAATCATAAAAGTAGCATTCACATTATCATAAGCCAATCCAATAGAGAAATTAGTAAGCTAGTATGGGTATCAAATCACTAAAATAATTGTTATATTAATACTACAATTGATAGAGAAATCTTATAAAACATCAATAAAGGTTGTAGAAATCATGTCAATACAGTGAAATCATATAAAAATAATTATAAACATATATCACATGCTTATAAATACCATATCAGTGTCAACTCAGTTTCAGTATTTAGTACATATGCTCATTGTATATCACATGATAAGCATATTAATAATAATAAAATAGTAGTAACATCAGCATCATGGGTGGAAGTAATAGCAAAGCTGTGCAGTGGCAGTGATTCAGTAGCATACATTCTAATAATCATTTTAAACAAGTAAAAGTCCTGATTATAGTGATGTTTTCCCATTATATGTATTATCTAGTATCGATAACTCATTGGCTCAGTAAACAAAGTCGTCAGTCTTTGTCCATCGGAACAATAATCAATTCCTTATAACTCTTAATCAGCATTATGTAAATCAGTAGAGGATAACACCCAACCAAAATAATTAAAGAAAAGTTCGTTGGCACACCATAATGTATAGGTCAATTAGTCCCTAACCAACGTCACTGAATAACCAGTCTTTACTTATTTTCCCACACATATATTATTATCATAATACTAAAATAGTAATAGGGACCAGCTATTACTCAATCACATGTCTATAATTTTTAAAAATTAACCAAATTATTAGGGATTATATATAACAACATTATGAAGCTTTAATTTAATTAAAAACTTATTTTTAGATGTCAAAATAAATTTCTTAATAGACAAAAATCATTGCTTTTTTAAATTCATCTCAAGAAAATCTCAAATAAATACTCAAAATGTTCATAATCTCAGTCTCTATAACATAAAAAAAAGTTATGGGAAGAAAATTTTACTAATACAAAATTATTTTCATTTTTTAATAATAAAAATATAAATTTGATCCAAAAAATACAAAAAGTATAAAATTATTAAAACCATAAATAAGATATTGATTCCTAATAGTGAGACGAGCATAATTCTCAAAAAATCTAATTGCTAAAAATCACTTCGTAGCCTTCAAATCTAGGTTTTTCTTTTTCTCTCTCCTCATTTTCTTAAGCTACTCTTTGTTTAGCTGAAATGAATAAATGTGAAATGGATTTAATAATTTAATTTAGTAGTTTCAGAATTTTATTAGAAAATATTAATATAACTAATTTACTTAATTAAAATTTTAATATAAAATTCATATAATTTTTTTAGGACTTTAAAATTTTAGAAAATACCCATAAAATGATTATATTTAGAAAATATTGATGAAATTAGTTTGTAAAATGAACACCTAATGATCCCAAAATTTTCACCTATACTGATAAGTATCAATCCTGATCTGCTCTAAGGCGATTTCTGGGCGATTTAGGGCTTCCTCCCGTGCAATCGTTTCTAGCCCTCCTGGCTGGAATTTCTTGGCGATTTCGATTTGGATTTCTTACTCTTTGCTTCTTGTTCTCTATCGTGTTTTGATTTTGTTGTTTTTCATTGTGTTTTCATGTAAAAAGATGACGACCACGTCGTCATCTGGCCCAGTTCTTTCGTCTTTTGAAGGGAAAACACGATCTTTCAAAGAAGCTCTTGTTGGTTCTTCATCGTCTTCTTTAAAATTTAAGTTTGTTCACTCTTCCTTTAAGGGCTGTCCGATACTTCTTTTTGAGGATTTGGTAGTTAATCTACTTGCTGCTACGTATGCCTTAACCTTGGTTGGTAAATTTGTTTTGAGAAGGCCAAATCTTGATGTTATCCGGAAGTTTTTTTGTTAATCTAAAGCTATCTAGTTCTTTTCATGTGGGGTTACTAGATCAAAGGTATATTGTGATCCAGTTAGCCAATGACCTTGACTATAGATGGATTTTTGCTAGGCATTCATATTATATTCAAGCTTGTCAAATGCGTCTTTTGAAATGGACTCTAGATTTTGATGTTAGGGAAGAATCTCTTCATTTCCTAATTTGCTTATGCATTTTTTTAATCATCAAATTTTATTTGGTTTGGCATCCATCTTCGGTCGTCCCTTACAGACTGATCAAGTGACTGCTTTTGTGTCTAGTTCGTGAGTTGCTAGGGTTTTGATTGAGTTGGATGTTTCTAAGAAACATCCTACTAAAATTTGGATTGGTTCTGAAATGAAAGGTTATTTCCAAAAAGTTGATTTTGAAAATTTGCCTATATTTTGTTCCTTTTGTAAGATTCATGGGCATGCTATGAATCAATGTTTTCGCAAAAATTCCCATTTACGTACTGATAAGAACACTTTGAAACAATCGTCTGACAATGCTCCAATGGGAAAATCTCTATCTGAGAGCCCCTTGGTCGGACCCTAGAAAGATCAACTGAGGAAATTATTGCCTCTGTTCCTCTTGAACAGGGAGTTTCTCTTGTCAATAATACGCTTAATAATTTAATTAATGCTGGTTCTTTTGACTGTGAGGGAAATGTTGATATTGTTGGGCATAATGTTGATCCTTCTCCTTCTTGTATTCTCAATCATAATATAACTGAGGTTAATGATATTATGATTTCTGATCCTCTTTATGGTCAGAATGCTGAAATGGTTACTAATGGTGTTATTCAATTGGTTAACAATGATAAAGATAAGAATGATACTATCTTAGAGGATGGAGAATTTGTTGGTATGGAGCAGCAATTATTATCTTCATCCAACTTTAATGTTGTGGAGAGAAAGGATTCTAAAATATGGGAGGATGATGATAGGTTTATGGAAGATGATGAACCTCATGTCCACAATATTGGTAAGACTATTTCTTCTTCTTATTACAACAGTGATAATCTTATTGATACTGATGAGATCATGACTGCTGCTAGATGTTTTGCCTAGGATGACAATGATACTAGTTTTATTAAATTTCATAGTAAAAGGGGCCGCAAGCCTAAGTATGCTTCTTTACAACCAGCTAGAAACACTCCTAAAAATACTCGTTCAAATGCTTCTTATTAATCTGTTTTTATGTGTAGCACTATTATTTGGAATGTTAGAGGCATTGGTTGCCCTTTTTCTAAGATTCGTGTTAAAAATTTATGTCGTATTCATCATATTTATATTCTGGTTTTGCTTGAATCCCTTATCCCTGCTTCTAGATTAGCTAGTACCTCTCATTTTCTAGGTTTTGACAATGTTGTTTCAAACACTGCTAATAAAATCTAGGTCTTTTGGAAAATTTTTATTAAAATTGACGTTATTGGAGATTTTATTCATGTTTTACATTGTAAAATCGAGGCTTTCAATTTTCAGTGTTGTGCCTCCTTTATGTATGCTACTTCTTCCCTTTAAATTAGGAAACTGTTATGGGACTAGCTTCTGGATTTTAATAGTATCTATCAATTACTTTGGATGGTGGGAGGTGACTTTAATGCTATTACTACTCCTTCTGAGAGGAGTGGAGGGTCGCCTCCATCTTATCGCTCAATGTCTGATTTTAATAAGACGATATTATGTCCTTTACCTTCTTATCATTCTATGTCTGATTTTAATAATATGATATGATAATAATTTCACTTAGAATAGGGGTCACTTATGGAAAAGGCTTGATCATGTGTTTTTTAATGATTTGTGGATTAATGCCTTTTGTTCTACTAATGTGCTGCATCTTAGTAGAACCTTGTCGGATCATTCTCCTTTGCTTCTTAACATTAATAGTAGACATATTAATGCTCCTTCTCAATTCAAGTTTTAGAATACGTGGTTACTTAACAACACCTTCTTTGAGGTTGTTAAGTATAATTGGCAAGCTCCCCTTCATCCTGACAACTTCTTTGTTGGCATGAAAAGGCTTTGGCTCAAGCTTAAGAGATTGAAACAAGTTCTCAATTGATGGAATCACAATGTTTTTAGAAATATTTTCACTAACATTCTTCAAGCTAAGCAATGTGTGGCATTTAATGAAAACTTATGTCATATTGACCCTTCTAATGTTAATTTTTCATTGCTTAATCAATCTAAACTTGATCTATTTAACTGTCAAGCTTAGGAAGAGGTTTTTTGGAGGTACAAAGCTGTTGCTAAGCACTTGGTTGAGGGTGACAGTAACACTAAGTACTTTCATGCTTTAACTAAGAGAAAAAGGGCTAAGAATAGTATTACCACCATTCAAAGAGAGGATGGTTCTTTTTCTAATGATATTGCCAAGATTGCTAATCTAGCTGTTAGTCATTTTAAAAACCACTTTAATAAAGTTTTTAATCCTATTCAGGCCATGGTTCAATCTTTTATTCCCAACCTTATTTCTAATGAGGATAATGTCTTCCTTTCTTCTCCTCCTTCCTTTGAGGAAGTTAAATATATTGTTTTGGTATGAATAGTGATTCTGTTGCGAGTCCTGATGGTTATATAACTCTTTTCTTTAAAAAATGTTGGCATATTATTTATGATGATATTTTTTTGGCTACTTTAGATTTTTTTTTATGGTAATCCTATTCCTTAATTTTTTATGTCCACTTCTCTTGTGCTTATTCCTAAAAGTACTTCTATTCAAAAGTGGAATGATTTTCGGCCTATTAGTCTTTGTACTTTTTTTAATAACTTAATATCTAAGATTATAATCATTTATCTTCTATTTTGCCTAAAATTATCTCTCCTTTTAAAATGGGCTTTGTTAAAGGTAGGGCTATTACGGATAATATTCTTTTGGCTCAAGAATTAACTCAAGATTTGGATGTTAAGGTTAGAGGGGGTAATATGATTTTGAAGCTTGATATTGTCAAGGCTTATGACAATGTTAGTTGGAAGTTCATTTACTTTATGCTTGACCTTTTTGGTTTTAACACTATCTTTATTAATCTTATTAAAAATTGTGTTGAAAATGTTTATTTTTCTATTATTTTGAATGGCTCTAACCACGACTTTTTTAACTCCTCCCATGGTTTAAGGTAGGGTGATCCTATTTCCCCTACTCTCTTTATCATTGCGGCAGAATTTTTGTCTAGGGGTATTTCTAATTTATTTGAACTTAATCCTAGACTTTATTTTAGAAGTGTGGGAGGCTTTTATTTATCCCATTTATGTTTTTTGCTGATGACTTCATTATTTTTACTAATGCTACTATTAATTGAATTTAGAAAATCATGGCTTTTTTCAATCATTTTGAGTTAGTTAGTGGCCTCTCTTTTAGTAAAAATAAATGTTATTTTATTACTTCTAAAAGGATTCCCAATGATCGTATTCTTGCTATTAAAGATGCTACTGACTTTACTCATTCTAACTTGCCTATCAAGTATCTTTGTGTTCCCTTGTTCAAAGGTAGAAAATAAACTTTCTTATTAGATGATCTTGTTTCTTCTGTTCATAATAAGCTTTTATCGTGGGATTCTAACTTTCTTAGTTTTGGTGGTCGGATTACTTTAATTAAAAGTGTGCTTTGTGCCTTACCTGTTTATGTGTTTCATACTATGTTTCCTACTCAAACTATTTGTAATAGGATTTAAAAGATTATTATTAAGTTTTTTTTGGAAGGATACTCTCTCTTCTTCTAAAATTACTTGGTCTTCTTGAGAGAAATGTTGTGGTGTGCTTGAAGAAGGTGGCCTTGGTTGCAAGTCCCTTTCTGACATTGCTATCAATTAAAAGTGTGCTTTGTGCCTTACCAATATGAGTGAAGGCTGTGTAAAATAAAATGGGAGATGGAGCATTTTATCTCGTGGGGGCTTGGTGATGGAAACATCTTTTTCTGGCAAGATAAATGGCTTGGTAAGGATTCTATTGACTCCATATTGCACTCTACTTCTTCTGCTTATGTTAAAGTTAATTTTTTCTTCAAGGATTACTGTTGGGATTATGAGAAGTTATCCAATTGTATCCCTGATTGCATTATTTTGAGAATTCTTAACCTGCCTATTAATTTCAATTCTAATGATATTATTCTGTGTGATTTTTCTAATGATGGGAAATTTCATATTAAGAATGCTTGGCAGTCTTTTAGAATTAAAGGTAACATGGATAAGATCTTTGCTAACATATGGCACAAGAGCATCCCCTCTTCGGTTTCTATTTTTCTTTGGAGAGTTCTTCATAAATTTATTCCTATGGAGGACAACCTCATTAAAAAGGAGTTCAATCTTGCTTCAAAATGCCAATGTTGTTGTCATGCTGAAAATATGCATCATGTGTTTGTCCCTGGTCCTATGGCTGTCAGAACTTGGGTCTACTTTGATAATTTATTTCATTTAAATAGTTTTAATACACATCTCCCCCTTAATACTTTACTTAAGTCTTGGTTTGTTGATACTAAAGGTCACATTCGCAATATTATCCCCTCTCTTATACTTTGGCTTATTTGGCTGGAGAGAAATAACTCCTTGTTCAATGGAGTTATGATGAACCACCTCAATATTATCCAAAGGGTTAAAGATAAGATCTTATCTCTTGTGGCTGTCAATTTGCTTACTGTTAAAAGTTTTAAGAATTGCTTTCATATTACCTCTTCTTTGGGGATTGGTTGGAAGAAGGCTCTTGCTGTTATCAATGTGATTTACTGGATTAAACCTCTTCCTAATGTTTTTAAACTTAATGTTGATGGCTATCATTCTGAGTATGGTGTTGGATGTGATGGTTTGATTAGGGATTCTAATGGCCAGTTGGTTATGGCTTTTGTGGGGCCCGTTCAAAATGGTAATATTGATTTTGCTATTAGTATGCCCATTCTTTATGGTATCCAACTCTACATCCCTCTGAATTTAATTAATTTGTTTGTTGAGGTGGATTCGGGTTTTAACATCATTCTTTTTTAGGTTTTGGAGGAAGGATGCTACAACCCACATATTTTTTATGTAGTTAGGGAAATTAAGAAGTTGCTGGTTTTTTTTAGTACTTCCTTCACTCATATTGGTAAGGCAGGTAACTCTTGTGCTCTTTGGCTTGCTAATCATGGGTGTAATCTGGATTGCTTTACTGATTTTATTAGAACTTCTATACCTGCTCATCTTAAGGGTCTGCTCTATCTTGATGCGTTTGGGTTCCCCTATGTTAACACTTAACTTTTTGGTTCTCCCGATACTGTTATATCTTCTGGATTTCTGTTTGTTGGGAGTTTCTTTGTCGATGCTTCTTCTGTTATGTGGGGTAGGTTTTCTGATTTTGTTTGCTGGGGTTGGATTATTACCTGGAAGCTTCTAGGTTGTTTCTTTGCTTACTATCTTTTGTATGGTGGCCTATGTGATGCTTTTTTTCTTGTGAATTTAGATGGGAGCTATGATTTTCTTTGTGTCGATGCTGAGGGTTTGTCCCAGTGTTGCTCTCTTGCTTGGTGGGGTTTGGGAGATTTTGTCGGGATGCAGTCTTTGTATGGCTGTTGTGTCTAATGGTTCTGTGCTATTCCCAGGGTCTCGGGTTTGCATTTTCTAGATATTTTTATTTGGTTTCCTGGGTTCTGACCTGAATGGTATGTATAACATGGATTTTTGTCTCTGATCAGTGGGGAGTAATCATCTTGCTGGTTCTTGTGTGGCTGTCTTCCTTGCTATGTTTTGGACTATCTTGTAGTTCATGTATAATTCTAGCTCTAAACTCTGCTTTATCAGTGAGACTTTGAGTAGGTGCTACTGGATTGCTTTTGGTGGGATTGAGTGGCATGTGGACAATCCTAACGAGGCTAAGTTTTTTATTATTTTCTGAGCTCTTATAATATATATTCTGAGACTAGCTTCACTTGGGTCTATCTTATCTTTTATTTATTTACTTACTTCTCTTCTCTAATTTGTTTTACTAATACTTCTTTTGTCTGTGGCCTTCCTTTTTGTAGTTTTCCTGTTTTGCAGAGGAAGCTAGACTTCATATTTTTTGGCAGAAAGACTGAGCTTTATGGTTATTTTTTGGTCTTTCATTTTTGGATGCTGGTCTTTAGCACCTGTAGAATGTTACAAGGGTTCCTTATATTTTTTGATAGTGGAAGCTATTGGCTCGTAGGTTTTCTTTACTTTTGTTTTGTTGCTTGTTTAAGCAGTAGTGAGCTGAGGGTTTCCCTTAAGGACTCTGTAACCTATTTTTTATATTAACGCGTAGGCCCCGCCATGAGTTTTAACAAAAAAAATACTTATAAGTATCAATTTCTTAAAAATTTTCTCGAGTACCCAAAAAATATGAAAAAAATTATGAAATTAAAAAATAATAATATATATCTTATAAATAAGATAATTTTTAAATTTGATTTATAATGACTCCTAAAAAAATTACTTGTCTATATTATTACCTTAAAAAAATATTATCCTCGATATTTTTCTTAAGGATTCAAACACAAAATTGATATAAATCTAATTTGTATGATCAAAACTCAAATTAAAACATCAAATATCATATAATTTATTATATCGCATGTCATTAACTTATGTATGAAATATTAAGTTATGCAATCTTAATTTTAAAATAAGTTTCTTACCACTAGAACTCTCAGGTTGTTTTTAATTTCTTAGATAATGTAAGTTGTACACATGTGGCATCATTGGAGCGGACGCAGTCAATCATGGTGCAACAATCTCCCTCTGACTACCACATACAGCTCTGTCATCCGCCCTATTATTTGATCTTTAACCATATGCTCTTGATCCTACAACCCTCTGTCCTATAATATATCTTGATTTTCATGCACCATAATTAGATATTCCTTCAAATCCCTTCTAAGGATAGTCTGCTACCTTACATCCTTATTGTCCACAATAAAAACATCGCCCAATCAATAAGTAGCACCCGTATGTCATCGACCATAATGAGTGCACTCATCGTAGCTACTAAAATATATTACAGATGCAAATCCTCTCAAATAACTATACTTACTTTTCGTATTACATCTCTCTCTCTCTCTCTCTCTCTCTCTCTCTCTCTCTCTCTACTCTATTCATCTATTCTCCTCTTACTGACAATATATATATATATATATATATATATATATATATATATATATATATATACCCCACCTCATATCTAGATGTTGATACTGCTAAATCAATCTTTATCAGTTTGATCCACTCCACCAACTCAAAAAACTCCTAAATTTGTAAAGGTACTAATGGATGTCTCAGCTCCCTATTCATCCCTTGCAAAAACAAGTAATACTTTTCCTCAATAGTAGGAATCAAATGAGGAGAATATCTAATTATTGCAATAAACTCAGCCTTATACTGCATTATAATATTGTGTCCTTGGTCTAATTTAATAAAAGATTCATATATCCTCGAGCTAAAGGAGGTACAAACCTCATCCTAAATATTGTAATAAATTCATCCCAAATGACCTCAACATTTTTCTTCCATTGAAATTTTACTTTCTGTTGCCCAACCCATAATCTCTTAGCCTCTCACTACAAAAAAAAACTCTTATTTTTGGCGGATTTTCTGGCAGTATATTTTGCAGTTTCCGGTGGATTTCAGGCAAAATTTCTTTCGACGGTAAATTGAGCGTTAGAAATTTTTTTCGTCGAAAGAAATCCACCAGAATTCTTTTTCAATGGAATAGTCTCGCCAAAAAAAATTTCTACTAGAAAAAACTCCATTGGAATAACTAAAAAGTTTTAAAAAATATTTCCTTCCCACCAACCCGCACGCCAGCACCCCGCGGACAATCCCACGCCCTAAAAGCCAAACCACCCTAGAGCGCTGCTCCTGTCAAGCGGGTGAACCTGCCGTCATGTGGTTCTTGTCCGCGCCCGTCTAGTGGGTGAACCCGCCAATGCTCCCCATGTGCAAACACGAGCCCATCTGTGTAGGGATTCGAACTAAGGATATCCTCTTCGGTTTTGGAGTGCCAAACACTTTGCAACAGTGTATAATAAGTTTTATTTATAACTATTTTATATTTAAATAAACTAAGATAATACATTTAAATAGGCAATAAAAGTATTAATTAATGGAATTACAAATAGATAACCTTTTTCAAAAATTATTAAAATCCGGCCGATTTGCTGTCGAAAAATCTGCTGGAAGCCTCGGTGTAAATAAATTTTCCATAAATCAACCAAAAAATCTTTCTAAAAATCTTTTCGAAAATATTTCATCTTTATCCGTCGGAAGGCCGTTGGAAAATCCACCAGAAAAATGTCCGCTGGAAATTCGCCGAAAATTTTGCCGGAAATGAATGATTTTTTTGTAGTGTCTCCTTCAAAGAGGAACATAACTAATAATACATTAAGGCTTTCTAGAAATTGTATTCTATCAAATATTTTTTATATCCTCAGTAACCAGTCTTCTACAACCTGAGGTCCTATAGCTCCTTTGAATATAGTGGCTTCAGCTTATGAAATATATGCAAATGTTTATCTCCCTCTTCTTCTTGGCTTCTAGATGACTTAATTTTTGCATCCCTCATTACCTACGCTATAATAATAGCCAATTACATCACACTATCTGATGGCATTGGAGTTGCATTGTGTTGCTTATTAGGTATATTTAACTCTAACAAATCCATTTTGATTATTTAACTATACGATTTAATATGATCTGAATAATGCATACATGTAATCAATTATATATGAAAAATAATAACTTAAACTACCCATTCTACCCAAGTTTCAATCAATTCCTATAACTTTGGTAACAATCAATTCTTCCAACAACTAAACTCGGATATATATTGTGATGCCCCAAAATCTAATTTAAAAAAATCATTTTTTATATTTTAATAAATAATACTATAGCTATCTAACTTCATTTATCATAAATAAATAATAAAATTAATTCTAAAATTATAAATATCATTATGTTATCTATATTCATTTAAAAAATAGAGCTATAGAAATTAATCTTTAGGTCAAGTGCGATAGTTTTGGGTTTTTCTGGGTATTTATTTTATTTATTTTCATATGAATGTATTCTTAATTGCATATTTGGTATGATATGGATCCACTGGGCATATATATGACAGATGGGCAGAATGCTCGTCAGGAAGCACATGTACATGGTAAAGCTCCAACAGTGAGTTTTGATACAAATTCTTAGTATGGTATTCTAATAGCATAAATGATGTATGAAGCATATAGTAGAGTTCTTTATCTTCAATTTAATGATATAGATAAATATTTATAGGTGTTTGTAAGATTAAAACCTCCAAAGTATAAGGGTTTCTCCTAGAGCAACTGAGGATTGGTTCAGGAGACTAGAGAAGACTTTGACGGTATGTAGTGTCACATCACTAGAACTAAGTTGAAGAATATCTTTCTATTATTTTTTTATATATAAACTTAATATTCATTCATTTATTAACCATATTAATACTGACATCAAAAATTGATTAATTCTATTAATGAAAAATAATTAAATATAAAAAATATAATTCATGTTACTACTGTTAATAATTATAATTTATAACCAAACTATAAAATAAATTTATACAATAACCACACTAGCTACAAAAAAAAAACATAAATTAAAAGATGAAATAAAAAATATACTAACATCAATACACAATCTCAAGCTACAGGTTCCTTACCTGAAATCATTTAAAATTACATAATGAACATAAAAGCCTAACAAGTAACCAAAACTTTATAATCGTATTCAATGTAAGACAACCATCAAACAAAAAGACTTATTATTAAAATCCATTTTTACTTGCATGCCTCTCTCATTTTTACTTGCAGACCTCTCTCTAGAGTGGTCCAAACCTTGGTAGCAGTAAGGCCATTCAAGAAGACATGGCCAATAATCTCAACATAATAACAACATTAATACTTAGAAACTAAATAATTATCTTTCTCTTGTAACCTGCTATTAACAAGAATAGAGCCTTTTAAGATTCTCTAAGATAACATAGAAGAATTTAGAGTAGAAGAATTCCAAATTTTACCAAATATATATAGGACTTGTATCATTTTTTAATATAAAAAAATTCCACATTTTACTAAGACTAAAGTCAGCATCCTCAGATAATTTAAACATAATTTGAACATTACAATTAATGTTAATAGAAATGTCACACAAGTTATCCACCAAGCTTTGAAGAACAAAAACAAGAGGATGATTTTTAGACCAATAATCATTACTGATGAACCAATAAACTTTCAATGAAGAGATAGAATGAGTGTTAAAGTGTATGTCAAAAGACAAACACTAAACTAATCATCCTACCAAAAATGGGTTGAACAACATATTACAAATTGAATGATAGCTTTAGTATACCATTTGATATTGCATAACCTTTTCCACCTAGGAGATTGCCCTTGCTTAAAAAAGAAATTTGTCAGATCTATATTCTTATAATATTTTTTATTCATATAATTGGCCAAAAGGGAATTATTTTTCCTAAATTTTCACCATGATGTGAAGGAAAAACTATTCACTAAGTCAACAGAGGATCAATACAAGCACCTCAATTATATCAAAGAATGTTTTTAGAGTTAGTAGTGGATCCCAAAAAACAATTTAATTAATAGATTTATCCAATCTATCAAAAACTTTAAGGGTAGGATTAATGCCTGGATGAGTTAAATGGGCATAGAGCACAATAGACTCTTAATAAAAATAAGCTTAGCCCCATAGCTAGAAAGCGTTTTGAATTCCTAAGCAGAAAGCTTATTGTTAATAGCAAAAAAAATACCTTATCAAATAAATTTTTTTTCTTATGACCTTTAAATAAAGGAGTTACATGTTAGAAGATATGATGGACTAATTATAGTAATTAGTATATAATTAATTAATATTATTAAAATGCATCAATGACATACCTTTACCACCAATAAAAGTGCATTTGCTATTATTGAACTTAAGACCACTTTTCCTTTTGAAGATAGCAAGAAACTTCTTGATTTTTTTTAACACATTTAATAGACCCATTATAGAAAATAATAATATCATCGATGAAGTAAAGATGAGAAATATATCTAAAAAAGGGTCAAACCTCTAAATAACTAATCAACAACAAAAATGTAAAGAGTAAGGGATAGCAAATCCCCTTGCCTAATACCCTATGCACCATTGATGAAATCATTAGACTTGCCATCAATAATGATAGAGAGCCAACAGATTCCAATCATATTTTTAAAAGATTAATATAATTAGCATCAAAGACAAATTGCAAGAGAATGTTAAATAGGAAAGCCAATTAATGTTATCAAACGCCTTTAAAATGTTAAGCTTAAAAATTAAATTATGCCCATGAACTTTTTTTGTTAATTTCATGAATCAATTTCTGAGCCAACAAAATAGTATCAGCGACATTTCTGCCTTTGGCAACCCCCGTTTGATTTAACAAAATAATTTTAAGAAGTAAAAGAGAAAACCTAATACCTAAAATTTTTTAAATTAATTTATTTAAAGTGGTGCACAAGCTATTAGATCTATAGTCATTCCAAGATTCATAATTAACCTTATAGGAAATAAAATGACAGAAATACAAGAAAAAAATCTAGGAATGTTGAAACCATAAAATATAGCAAGCATAACTTTACATAGGACAAGCTCAGGGGTGAATCAAGCGAGGGGGGGGGGGGGGGGGAATCTTTGCATGTTAGCCATAACAAAGCACACTGGATTCCAAGCAGCATCACCATAAGAAGCAGCAAACTTATTTTCAAGCAAAGTAACATCATTTTAAGCCTTAATAGTATTATAAAAAATATTACCAATTTTATTTTTATTAAAAATTTAGTCAATGTTCTAGCGTTGAAAAGGTAGCATGAACAACCTTAGTCAAAGTCACCCATCAAAAGAGCTAAGAGTTCCTTGTTTGGGTGTGCAGGAGTAGGAGTAGCAGTCTCCATCCATGTTGTCTATATATTGAGATGTAAGTATTTTATTGTAAATGAAGTCCTTATAAGTGATCATTTTTTTACACAAATCAATCTTCATATAAAATAAAATTAAAGATTCTTGATATATTTTGCACATAGATCTTCTATATATTTTACTCTTTTTTGCCTATTTCCAGACAATTAGCTGAACCCCTCCTGAGAAAACTTACCTTTCACAGATGTCATTATAGACAAGTAAATATATTTTACTCTTTCTAAGCCAAATATATCTAAAATTGACCAGTCTGAATCCAAGAGCATCATTTCACTTGATAGATAATAGAGAAAGGTAGATAGCAAACCTTCACAGAAGACAAAACTGTACCCATTACACATCATTTCCCTCAATTATTGAACTCTAAAGTTACTATACAAATGTAAAACAAGCTAATTAAGTCCTTGCAGATCCAAACATCTGTGTAGCTAAATCATATTAATTAGCTGCGCGCGATTCCACCTTCTTCATTCTCTGAATGATCAGCTGCTAAGGCTCTATGGTTATGATATTCTTCGTACGATATATCTATGTTGTTTAGTTCATTTGGTGGCCAATCCACCTTCTTACTCGCCTTACAGTTCTTATTCACACATCTGAAATAACTTCTGCAGGAACATATTTATATATTTATAAAATTTATAATGTATTGTTCAAATTTATGAAACTCATAGATATGCATGAGCGTAGTCATATAAAATAATGTACATACCTATTCTTCTGTATACTTCTAATAAACTTTTGTCCACGTTTGTTACATTTGTAATCATCTTCTGGGATAACAACTATGGCATTACTGAACACTAAAGCTATATTTTGCTCCTGGCCTTGTTCTTCAACATTGTTTATCAAAATATCAGGGAAACGTTGAAGTTAATTATTCTAAATATCATCATTGGTACCTTTGGGATTAGAGCTTGATCAAAACTAAGAGTAGAAAAAGTAGTAAAATACAATATTAATGAAATCACACAAGAAAAAAAGTGATAAATTAGTTAAAAACCTAGCTACAATGGACTATAATCATAAGTAGAACATAGTTTCATTTCAGTAGCCATCCTTAATTCAACCCCACATAATTATTTCGTCTTTTGTGCTAGACTCCTATTTCATCTTGGGGCTACTTTTGGATTAAGCTTCTTGGGGATCACCTTTTTTCTTTTAGTTTTTTGTTGTTTATTTTGTAATAGATAGCAATCTTTGGCTTTGAGGGCTTTTTTTTTTATTTTATGATTGTAGCTCTTTGAGCGTTAGTGATCTATTGGTCCCTCTAGGGACTTGTAATATTTTTCTTAATCAATGTGTAGGCCCTGTATGGCCCAAAAAAAATCACCTTTGGCACAACAAAAAAATCTCTATTTTTTTTATTGTATACTAACATATCCTGTAATTAATCAAAGTAAAGCCACAAAATAGAACTTACAATAGAAAAAAAATATATTAAAAGTACAAAAAAAAACAATACATTTATTTTAATTGATTAATACACATCATGATGCCATCATTAAGCTTATTTAATGCATTTTCTTAATAGGCAATAACTTAAACTCCACAATTTTTTTCTTTCAATGCATAATTTTGATTAAAAAAGTAAATATAATTACAAAAACTGCTTACTTAATGCGCATAAACTTAACTCTTCTAAAATAAGAAAGAGAAAAATGAAAATATTTGAAGAAAACTAAGAAAGCTTAGCCGAATAATAGTTAGATAGATAGATAGATAGATACAGAGAATTCAGAGAAAATATTGCAAAGCTTGCATGATGGTGGTTTTCAGAAGAAGCCATAGATTCCATAAGAGAGAGAAAATGGTTTGAGTTGAAGGAGAACTAATATCTCTTTTGCTTTCTTTTTGAAGAGTAGATATATAGGGAAAGAAGAAGAAAAAGAAGAAGAGGAGGAGGAGGAGGAGGAGGAGGAGAAGGGTGAGGTTATAATTATGAAATGGGTGGCCGGAGTGAATGGGCTGAAGTTTTTGGGAAGAGAGAGTGTTGGACTTTTCAAAGCAAAGGAAAAAAACTATATTGTTATGCTTTATTTGTATAAAACTCCATATAATTTATGCATAAAAAAATAAAAATTAAATCATTCTTTTTTTAATAAGAAGTATAATTAATAGTATTAGTTTAAAATATTTTAAAAAATAATTAATTTTGACAATATATTATGTTTTCTTGAAATCCTAGTTCTAGAACTAGAATTTATCAAAAAATAATAGTTATTATGCTAAATAAATTTTAAATTTTAATAGATTCAGGCATAATATTTGTTTGGGACGGTTGTTTTACTGCTTCTTAAAGTAGGTTTTTAATATAAAAATTTTAATCTTGGCACTAAAAATTATTTTTAAGAAGCAGTAAAAAAATTATCTCAAATAAAGCCTTAGTATGAGATCACTTTCTTACTATTTTTTAAAGCAATTTTTTAAGTAAAAAATTTAATTTTTTATACTAAAAAAATACTTGAGAAAAACAAAATGAAAATCATCACAAACAAAACCTTAAAGGATTTATCAGCTCCTACTTGAGTTAATTGATTTATTTATTTACAAAAAAAAAGATTAATTATTATCTTAATTTGTTATAATTTTAAATTATTAGTCGATCTTCCACAAAAAATTCAGACTATTCTAAAATTATATAAAAAAAGTCTATAATGCGTTTTGCTGATGTTATTTTCACCCTTATTAAATCTACAATTATACGTATGATGTCACCATTCGATAAACTTACCCGACTTTCCATGAAGATGGCTCTTCTAAGAACAATTATTACGTCCTCTGATCGGACGTAGAGCTATGTTCGGCCGCCAATAACATGTCGTCACTGTTGACCTCATTTTTGTATGAGGTCACTTGGATCAATCCTACCCAATCACTTATGATCATTCCAAATAATAATAAATGATTTGGGTAACTCAAACTTAATCATTCAAATCCAAAAATTCATGTCTACAATCAAACCTCTATCAAGCCGTCTATCCTCTAAATTGATTCAAATTCATGCTCAAAATATGTCTTAATCATTGATCGATCGAACTCGATTCAAGTTTGAGCAAGTCAACATGTGGGTTTTGGTCAAATTTTCCTACTCTTAATTAAATATACAAGCATCTTCATTTAGTTCAATATTATTCCATTTAAACAGCCATTTTTAATCTTCCATGCCACCTAGTTGCCACCTTAGCTAGACTTGACCTGTTAACTGGTCAAACAAGTCAACAAATTATCAAAAAGTCATTAAATGAGTTAAATCCTTAATGACATGGCATATATTTGAAGCCCTTTTAATCCCAGCTGTTCAAACAATTTCTAGAATATTCTAAAGGCTGTTCTAAGCCCTTGAATTGGGATCCAACGACTCTCAATCCTCCCATATGCTCAAGTGGGGACCAAGAGAGGCTTTCCACCTCTCTGTCCTTCTCCCAGCCTTTCCAACTGCTCCAGGCCACATGGAAGCATCCTAGACAGCCTCTAAGACGATCAGAACCGTCCAATGGGCCTAAGGTTCCTTGAATAGGGTAAAATATTATGTTGAGCCGGATTCTTTGAGGCCATACTCTCTCTCCGCTCAAGCTACTCCAAAGCACAAACTCATTTCGTTCAAGCATCCCAGTTCTTCTTCTATCCATCTCAAGTCAGTTCCAGCCGCTAGACGTTGCCTGCGGCAAGCTTTCCGGCGAGCAAAGGGCCAAATCCTTCCAAGGCTTGTACCAGGCGATTCGTGGCGTTTCAGAGCTTGGATTCAACTGGGAACTTAATCGTGGACAATCTACAAGCTCAGAGAGTCCACAAACGGTTCAATCTGTCCGTTAAATCAATGTAAATCCCTCAACTTAGCTTAAGACACATAGAGTTAATAAGCATTTTATTAAGCAATCATTTGATATTTTAAGCATATCCCCATTGATTCCCTTCACCTAGGTAATCTAGGTTTAAAATTTCAAGTCATTCGGTTCTCTGGTTTGAGAGAAAATTAAAAAAAAAATGAGATTTAGGGCGCATTGTTCGTCGGCTGCGGGTGTACGCTTATTGAGCCGTTGATAAGGAGATCAATGGCTCTGATCTCGTCATCTCGCGTTTCTTTTCACCCGCATGGATGCTCATACAGCTTTGTTTCCCGCCCGGCTCATTTTTGAGCCTTTGATTCAGACACACGGATCGAAATCCAACCGTCCGATCTTTCTCAACAAGATCGGACCGCGGGATTGAATCAGAGACGTTCGTTTCGTCACCCGAGCTATCCGACGACTGTGAATCCGCGCCTACGTGGATTAGTAAAACTGCGTAAAATGGCGTGCGGCTAACGCGTGTCTGACCGCCACTGCCAATCATTGGCGTCGTCGTGTTTTTGCTGGACGAATCCAAAGCTGCCACGTGGCATCTTGTTCGCAAACTCGTTTTAAAATGTTTTAAAAATTGTTTTTTTAAATTATTTTAAATCCAGAAATTCCTAAAAACTATTAAAAATTATTTAAAATTATAAAAAAATATTTATTTTATATAAATATTATCATAAATTTAAATGTGTTAATTTAAAGTTAATCCAAAGTTAAAATATCAATATCTTTTGAAATAATTTAAATATTAATTATTTTAAATTATATTGAGTTAAAATAATCTTATACATTTAATAAATTTTAAGACTTTATTTCAAAATATGTTCAGATGTGTAAAATATGTATATTCATATTCAAAATGTTTATATTTTTGAAAATTAAAAATTTATTTTCAAATGACCTTGAAAATTCAGAGGATTTCTCAAACATTTAAAAATTATTTTAATAATACTTTTAAACTATTCTATTTTAAAACTTATATCTTTACATATAGCTCTCTATATATAAGCATATATTTTTCAAAATCATTTTAAAATTACATGTATTTAAATATTTAAATTTTTAGAGATCTCTTGAAATTTTAAATTTATATTAAGATTGATTGAATAGCATTAATGGGGAGTGATCATTAATCAATGAATAATTAATTTGTTAATTATTTATTGATTAATTTTCTAATCAATTAAGTCTTATATTAATCCTTGCATGTTTAGGGTACACACACTTGCACAAAGTTTAAGGCTCTCCTAGATCTACGAATTGATTTTTATTGTGTGTTCCTTTCATGCTTAGTCAAGGGTTAGTTAAAACATTGATTCAAATCCATCAAACTTAGTGACATATTTAAGGACATGTTTAGAAAACTTAGAGAAATTATAGAAATTAGGATTCACTTTCTCTTAAGTTGAGACGTCAAACTCTTGAACTTAGTGACATGTACAGCCACTAGAAAAATTTTTGTTGGGTTTGGAGATCATTAAGGCCCTTAATCATTTTTTTTTTAAGATCAAGCCTTAATTAAGCCATTAAACCTTCCAAAAAATATAATAAATCAATATTAAATCTAAAAAATACATGTAACCCCTCTAACTGACCAGAATCAAACCCTTAACCAATGAAAATTAAAAACCCTTTGAATTGACAGTAAATTAAACCTTAATTCAATTTTAATTGAAATTCAATATGTAATTAAAATAATTAATTAATAATAATTAAAAAATCAAATAAATTCCCAAACACTTGGGAATCTCTCCTTAGGTCATTCCTGACCATTGGAGTTGATTTCAAGGAGTTGGGAACTCATTTGGAGTAAAATCACAAAAAGGGCCTTTAACTAAGGATTTTCAATAATTCTATAAATAGTCAAGAAAAATCCAAATTGACCAAACTCACTTGAATTCAACTCCTGATAAAGTCTAATATTTATTAAAATATTTAAATTCCAGAAAAACTTCAAAATCAAAAAATCAACAAACCGGTCAACTATAGCTCAAAACTAGTTCAAAACTTTAAACCTTCGTAATAAAATGTAAAAAAATCCGATTTCAACGTACTTACCTTCTAACTGATTGTAGTAAGGTCTAGTATTTTAATAAAATACTAACTTTACAGAAAACACTTTTAATTAAAAAGTCAATTTTCACCCCCTTAATTAAATGATTAAAATATTCCAAAAATTCTTAAAAACTCAAAATCACTCTAAAACTCTAGAAATGTCCAACCAACTCTTAAATCTAGTAATCAAGCACTTTTAATAAAATTTATCAACCCTTAACCTTTAATCAAATCAAATCACTTAATTATACCGGATAACACTGGGTAACCCAAGCCTACGAGGCTATTAGCATAGTCCCAAGGAAGGTGAAATAAACTTCACGGTCTCAGTGTGAAATAAAGGTGGTACCCAAAAAATAATTTAAAATAAATTTTAAAATCAACTTTAAGTCATTAATATTGAAACTCAAATTTAAATCCCTTAAGCCTTTCAACCAATCAAACTTTAAGCAACTTCAATCTAATGATCCTATTTAAGACATATCAAAATCACACAACCTACCTCACACACTGTAAATGGTTTGCTAGGACAACTAACTTTAGTTTTGGGCTAGGCCGGTGTTTACTTTTCCGCTGTGTGCCTGATTTTTGAGCTTTCACTGCATGCTGATTGTTAGCTTAGAATTGATTGATTATTTATTTACTTATTGCACTCTGTGTTGTGATTAGTTGAGCATTTAAATTTCAAATATATCAATTGCTTGAGATCAAATATTAACTGCTTGAGATTGAATATTAACTGCTTGGGATTATTTATATAACTTGCTGATTATTAGAATAATATTGCAGGATCGAGTCTAGATTTTTCTTTTAAATTCAAATGTAATTTGATTTGATTTGATTGTAAATATTTAAGTGACTCGAGAATGGGATGTTAAAACATCCAATTTGGAATCCAAAGAGGAAGGGACATCCCTTAAGGGAGAGTCCCTATCCATTTGGAGATCCAAATTTGGATGACTTTGAAAATGTCAAAAGAGGAAAGATAACACCCCGTTCAAGGGGGAGTTTTTTTTCATTTGGGTATCCGGACCGATGATCCAAGAAGAAGCAGAAAGACGAAGAAGTGAATAACGAGAAGACCCATTCTCAAAGTCACTTGAGTCTTAGGATTAGAAATCCGGTTTGTTGTTAGTGGTGCCCGGTCACTATACTTTTTTGCAAATTCTGGGATGTAATAATAAGTGGCACTTGCCACATGGACATTCAATTTGAGCTATTAATTTAATTAATTTATTTATTGATTGATGTGTTGATTGCGATATAGAATTGCTTGCTTTTACTAGTTTTTTGGCGCTCTTGCATGTCGATCTTTATTTTAGCCTGGAATCAGATTGTAGGCTTTTAAGGACTTAACAAAATTTTTTTACTTAAATCAAATTAAAAATTTTATGTCAACATAAAAACTCTAACATTTTAAGAAATAAGCCCGGGACCGCCATAAGTTTTCATTTCATAGCATTCATTCAAATTCAAGCTTTTAATTGAGTCGATTAGCATGCTTCATATTAGCGACTAATTTAAAAAATCTTTAAATCTTTAATTACATTAGCTTAAGCATCAAACCCAACATAAGTCAAAGGGGTCAATTAGGATCCGCTCTAGATGTCGGCCCCGTTCTCAAAAACGTTTCTTAAACAACGTCCCTACCCATTCTAACATTAAATGACTTGATACATATTTTTAAAGCGCATAGGTGGTTTAGCTGGCTCCCCAATCCAGGCCAGGGTAAGACCAGATTTGCAATGCCTTAGCTAGGTTCGGGTCACTTTTCATTACCCAATTTAGACTTAGGTTCCGAGGCAGGCTCGGACTATAAGACCTCAACTTTCGGGAATCAAATCCTAATTTTCTAATAAAATTTATCATTCAAACTTAAATCACTTTCTATTAAATTTAAGCCCAACACTTAGGATAGTTTGAGGTGTTTATGAAGTAAATCAGAATCTCAAAACACCTCCTACCCTTCTTTCTTTGACTCCAGAAATAACTATTCAATCTGGATCCAATCCCTGTTGAGTTTCTAGCCCTTACCTCCTTTGACATAAAACTTTGAAATTCTTAAATAAATTTTATACCGCTATTTTAATCGAGAGAATTCGTAGGAAATTTCTATTTCCTACGATGTAATTAACTATGAGGGCTTGCGCTG
>NW_021319439.1:25392-31892 GCF_001605985.2 Dendrobium catenatum
ACGGCCGTTGGATCAACAGGCGGCGAAGTCCAACGACGTAGATCAAGCCACCGCATTCGATTCGGACAAAACGAGATCAGACGGCGGAGAAGGTGATCCCGTGGCTTCCCGAATATGCGGCGGCGACGAATCAGAAGCCTGACCGCAGCCTAGAGCCGCGGGATCAAATAACGTTTTGATCAATGCATGGAACGGACTTTGATTCCCGTACCGTTGTCATGCTGATCACGGTCCACGAATGCATGGCGCCTGGCAACGTGAAACGCCCATAACCTATATTTTTAATTTCGCTCAAAACCAGAGAACAACATGACTGCAAATTTTCAAACCCTAGATTACCAAATGAAAAGTTCAATGGAGGATATGCTAACCAATATTTAAATCTCTTTAGCGTAATAAAATGCTAAATTAACTTCATGGTGTCTTAAGCAGGTTAGAGTATTCACCGCGATTACGAGGACGGTTTTGGAACCGTTCTAATGGTGGCTTTGAGCTTGTAGATGCTATCAAAGTAAGGATTTCTGAATCAATCTCCGACACGCCAACTAAATCGCCAGAAAGCTTGGATGGATGATGTGAGTCGCGGAGGGATCGCGGGAAGAGACTTTGGTAGCGGACAGTTCGTTGGAGCAATGAGCGGACTCAAGCGAGAATCAAAAAGCATTGAGGTCGAGACGATCTTCACTTTTATTTTGTCTAGGAGGCAGCTTGGCTAGGGAGAGAGCTACTTCAAGTTAGCCATGAGTGGTTCCTTTAGGGTTTAGCCCTATTCAAAATGTCCCAGAAGAGATGACGGTCTGATTAGAAATAAGAGCTACTAGCATGCTCGCCATCTTCAGGGAGTTGGTAGGGAAGCAGAGAATCAAGACAAGGGTAACATCCTAGGTGGAACCAGTGTATTTTGCTCCCCTTATAGCACATGGGGAATAAATAAAGCGCTGATTTATCAGGATCAAAGGGCTGGAGTGAGTCCTAGGAAGCTCTAGAGCCTAGTTCAAACTGCTAACGGGATTTAGGACTAGAAGGGTTAATTTTAGGATTTAACTTAAGCGCTCATAAAAAGGGCTTTATTTGGACCACCATTGCACCTGTATCTGAACCACGTCAAAATGGCGTCAAGGGAACTGCCTGACAGGGTAGGCAATAAGCAGGAGTGACTTGAAATGCTTTGTGGAAGGATCCTTAGCTGGCGGCTTAAGTAATATTCAATGTTTGGGAAAATTTCAAAGTGATTTGAACTAGTCTTGATTATTGACACTTGGTCGAATAAACACCATGATTGGACTCAAAGATATTCAATAGGTATTTGGATATTCATTCAAAATGATTAGGTCATGGGGCATTGGCATTGGTGATTATAACTTATTTGATCAAATAACTGTTGAATTAGGGGCTCGGTTTGAGATCATAGTTGACCAATGTGGAACTAAATAATCTGGGTTCCAACGCGTCCAATCAAAAACTTTCATCCTAAATTCACTAATAACGGCACATCATGAAGCTATAAGAAAACTAAGAGAGAAATTAAAAATTAGGCTATTCAAATTAGTTGGGCCTAGTTGGGCCCTTAATGGCTTTAAACTCCATTATGTTGGTATTGATCATCAGTGGGCCAAGGTCTGAAATGGGCTCAAATTAATTTCAAATGATATTTTCAAGTCAATGGAAGTGATCTCCAGGCTTAGATAGGTCATTTAGGTCAAAACTACCTAATTTGGGCCTTTAGGGTCATTGGTCAATTAGGTTGATTTTGGTCAACCAAGTGATTCAAGCCTGGGAATGGGTTCAAGCGAATTCAAATGACTTTTAGAGTCTAGTAGACGTAGATCTAGTCCTAGGAAAGTCAATCTTGTGTTTCAAACACCAGTATTGACCTTAAGGGGCCTCTTAGGTCAAAACTGTTGACTTGGTAACTAGGTGGACCCTTAGGGGTTAGGAATGGATCATAGGTTGAATGACGTTTTTAAAAACTTGCTGCAGTGATTGCATTCATCGGAGTTTATTTGATTTAATCAAAGTTTGAGCCCATTAGGTTGAGTATTTTGAGTCATTTTGGGCTCATGGCCACTAGGGCTTGATGATGGTCCAGAAATTCCAATTTGATCTCAACATATCATATTAAGGGTTGGAAGTGACCTTAGGGATTTGGTGAGGCTCTAGGTCAAAACTTCACAGTGAATAGGTCCATGCATGGGCTTGTATATTGAGGTTTGTCGCTTGGAGTATCAATTTAATTTTCTGGTTAGAGACCTCAGAATGGCTATTTGGAAGTTCGAGACAGTCCATCAGTATGAAGTGACAGATTTTAATCGGGGTATTGACTAGTTTCAAGTGTTCAAAAATTTCAATGAAACAGCCTTAGACAAAACCTATGTGACTTGGATGGCTTGATTGAACTAGATCTAGGTAGATCCTAAGGTCTGAATAGTCTTAAAGTTAGGAATCTAGAAGGTCCTAGAGCTAAGGAAATTCTAGAACTTGGGTCCTAGAGAAGTTTAGGATTAGGTGCTCCTAAGTTTAAAGCTCTAGAAAGATCCTGCATGTCATAAAAGGTCGGTTCTAGGAGGTCTCTGATTTAAATTATTTGGAATTAAATTGCTTATAGGGTCAAGAGTGTCCAGTGACCTCATACAACAATGAGAGTCACAGTAAAGTAATAAAATAAGAGTGTCTACTTCAATTATCAGGTCCACCAATAACCAATGGATTGTTACAACCGCTCTTTCCAAGATTATTTGAATGAATCAATAAGTAACCCAATACTACTATTTGCAAATTAAGCAGATTAAATACTCCATTCTAAATAACATGATTGAAATCTTCTAAAACCATAGACCTTATAACTAACCATACAATCAACATTTTTTTGCTGCTAGAAATTAAATATCAAAGCACTTGAATGTGGAAACAACAACTCAAAGAACCACCTTACTAAAATCATTCATCTGACAACTATGCAATTCTTCTTTGATGCATTACGATGCTTTTAATGCTGAGGTTGAGATCCAGGCTTAGTTCTAAGAGTAATGAAGTTTTTTATGTCATTAAATTTTCTTTTACCTTCATCAACTTTAGCTCTAAGTAATTTTGATATTTGTGAGTTGGGTAGAGAAGAAGAATCTCTTCCTTCTACTACTATGCCATCTATATGAATGGGTGTACTCTCCATCTCCTCCTATTCTTGTTCTTTCCTTTTTGACATATGTTTTAAATTTTCTTGCATTTGGTAATAAACATCATCACCTTTTGTAGGAAGCTATATACCCCTTAACTCTTATTAAATATTATTTCATTCCACCTCCCTTATATGCAGCACCACAATACAAGCATTTTCATTATTTCTTTCCATCTACCCCTATGATTTAAGTGAAATGATTCCAAGCAATGTCCATTTTTTCACGCACACTATGACCTTTTGTTGCAGGCTGAGTAGTAGGAGCTCTGATTCTAATATCAATAACAAAAAAATTTTAAATACAACTAAACTCTTTTTATCCTATGCTAAATGAGACAACATATTAATATAAATTTACCCAATAGATAATGAATGTAGTAGTAAAATAAATAATTTTGTTCATAGTTGTCAAACCACTTGAAATAACTTATAAATATAAATTTATACAATAGGGAATGATTCTAGTTCTCATAAACATTAATCACTTGCATACCTTTCACAAAAGTTTTGTGACAATAAAAAGATTAACTAAACCAATAACAATTAGATGTCTACCTATGAATTCATAAGCGCTAATTATCTTATGCCAAATGGCTAACATATTCCAAATCCAAATCCAACTATATTAAGTTCTTTTTAGTAAGGCTTTCTATTTCCTCAAAGGAATTTGTTAGCATTTATAGGAGGAGGAAAGGGGGAAGTAATAATGAAAGAGAAAGAAAGTTTCATAAGTCTGTGAACATGACCCCATGTATTTCACACTGCACACCAACCGCTAGCTAAGAGGTTGTTGATAAACAATGAGAAAAAAAGAAGATACATAAATATATACCACAATGTCTAAATTTTAGAGATCTTGCTTGATTGTGAATATATAGATAGATTTTAATTTGATTTAAACTTCATACCCTGGTTGCATCTATTTGAAGAGAATCACTATCCACAATAGTGATTCATATTCCTACAATAAAAGTTATAACTCAAGCATAAAATTAAATAGTAAAGACAGAGTTTTTCAAAGAAGGCAATTTTCTATTCCTCAACTTTCTAGAGCTACAATGAGTATATTTAGCTATAAGGAAGATGACAGAGCCGATAAATCGTAGCGGTTTGGATTTCCCATGGTGTAGAGCATCAACAATTATGAAGAAATTCATTTCTAAAAAGCTACAAGAGCCAAACTAGGTAGTGGAGAAGTTAGCTACCTGATTACACAAGTATGAGCTTATCAAATATAGCGTCTCATTTATCACTTCTAGTCAAATTAACCTCTGAATTTAATTTAATGAATGTTTTGAAGTATTATCCCTTTAAAATACATAATCCCTTATTCTAGGTTATGTTAGGATACCTATGAGCCAAGGGTATAATCATAATGCTCAAAAAACTCAAAAACAAAGAGCAATGAAACTTACAAACAAATTATACATATATTAGACTTCAACAAAAGTAAAATTTTCAATATATGACTCAATCTATCTATCTGTCTCTGTGTGTGTAAACTAATAGACTTTAACAATTCTTACAAATAATTGAAAAGTAAATTTGGCATAATTTGAAAATTGGAACTATATCAAATCTAAATACAATTCATAATTTAATAACAAAGTTAATAAATTTTAATTAGTCATAAAAATATTTCTAAATTATCACAATTTTTTTAATTGTTCTATAAGTCTTTGATTCAAGAGAAAGTTTTCTAAAGATTTGAATCCAATACTAAGCAAAATCACAAACCCTAATTCCTTGTACTTTTAAATACCTTAATTTTCCTAGAATTTGTATGATTCACAAAAAATATAAAATAATCATAAAAATTAAAAATAAATCTTCTTAAAATTTGAATGATCACTAGTATTTTATAGTGTTAACCTTAGTTTTGGGATATGGGATCATTTCTAGCTTACATGAAATGTAGAATTTATTTAGGGGCTATCTGGTTGGAATACTTTGGTTTTATTTTATAGTGTTAATCTTAGTTTTGGGATATGGGAAAATTTTGTTGCATAAAAAGCACTTACCTCTGGGGCCTTTTCTTAATTTTGTGTTCTTGAAATGTAGTATCTAGTAAAATGAATGACATAAATAATAAATTTAAATTTTAAAATTTTAAAGCCTAACATAGGATTTTTATGGACTTTTGAGTTTCTAAGAATCTAATGCTCCCTACTTTTCTTCCTTTGATTATTGTAAATTCCAATTTAAACGAAACCCCTTTGAATTTCCAAAATAACATCCTTACCTGAAATTTAAAATTCTAGAAATATTTATCACTATTTTAAATGAGGGAGTTTTCAGGAGATCACCTCTCTTTGGTGAAAGTTCGTTAGGGATGTTAAGCCCTATATAGAACTGGCCAAGCTAACACGAGGGAGGGGGTGAATTGGTATTTTAAAATTTCATTTCAAAAGAATAAAAATTGCATAACCAAAATCACACAAAAAGATAATGCGAATTAAACTGCAGAAGAAGAAACAAGACAAGAAATTTATAGGGTTCGTCAATCGACCTACATTTTACTCCCAGAGGCGCCCTCGGAGTATTGCACTACATAACGTGACTCTCCTTTACGCCCCACAGCTAGGCGGAAGCACCTTGAAGATTCCTTTTTGCCACCCCGCAAGACAGAGAACATATCTCCTTGCTTATAACCTCCTAATGCTGGCAGAGAAACGCACCAACAAGAAGCTAACTCCTACCTCTATCGACCTTCCCAGCACGAGAAACTCTAGTTATTGTCCGATAGAAGAAAGCAGGCGATCCTTGAGCACCTTGTGATACACCTCACAAAGCTCCCACCACAAGATCCTCTTCTCTTCTCCCACTCTCTCTTTCTCTTCTCTCAGCGTCTTTCAGTCAAGGCAGCGCCAAAGGTTCCTACAAAAAATGTGAACAAGAGCTTCTTAATAGAAAAGCTTCAAGAGCACAATTAATTTGCAAAGTTGCGACTTTCTGTCCAGGCGATTGGCCATCGGCCTGGCCGTATCAGTACAGATGTCTCAGAAGATCGGCAGAGCATCGCCTGGATGACCCTCGCTGGACGATTAAAAAATGGCATTGATCGTCCAGGGCGATATTAATATTGTTCCTGGCCAATCAGTTCAATCAGAGAAAATTCGTCCAAAAGCTCGCCCTGGATACGAGCTGTCCGATTATTTATCTCCTGAAGCTAACTTAGGTTTTGTCTGGATCGTCCTGGCCGATCCTGCATCGTGCCAGACGATATGATCGATAATCTCCTTAATATTACTTCCTTGATATCCTGATCAATTTAGGAATAATTGAAGAATTTCGTCCAGGCCGATCAATGATCGTCCGTAGACGA
>NW_021319440.1:0-3153 GCF_001605985.2 Dendrobium catenatum
CATGATCCAGTAAAAAAACCCTAATTAGGGCTCCTTTGTTAAGATAGCCAAATTAATCAAATCATCCTGGTCAATATTTACATCATCATGGATGATAGGCTCAAATAAAAAAATTCAGCTACCAAACTCTTTTAGGTATGAAATTATTTTGGTAATTATATAGGATGATCTCATATCATTTGGATGATTCATTACAATCATGCCTAAATTAGTCAGGTGATTAAAAAAAAGTAATTAAGATTTGATTAATTGATCATATCATCCTAGACGATCACAGGATCATCTTAGATGATCTGTTAGAAAAACCTTAACCTTATACTTGATCACCTAGATGACTTGAATAATATGCTAGATGATCAGTTGAAATTTTCCATCATTCAGGTGTATCACCTGGACAACCAGAATGATGTGCTAGATGATAATCCCAATTTTTGAACTAATCATATAGGATGATTCAAGAATCATCCTGGATGATACGTTATATTTTTTTCATCATGTAACATATATCTTCTGAACGATTAGAACAATGTATTGGATTATATATATGATTTTAAACTAATCATACAAGACAATATCCACATCATCTTGGATGATCAAAATAATTTAAGGCTTCTAATTCTCTAGCCCTCCTAGATCATCCTAGCTGAATGGGCTGAAAATACACTGATCATACAAGGCGATTTGTCGATCATCCTGGATGATCTTTGATGTCAAGTTGCTAATTAGAGCAAATTTGAAGCTCTTCTTTGTAAGATCTCTTATTTATTCAAGCTGAGATCTTTTACTATTATACTGACTTGAGAGAGATAAGAGAAGGAGAGGGAGAGCTTGTGAGAGAGAGGGGATCTTGTGACGGGGAGTTTGTGAGGGGTTTACAAAGGTTACTACAAGAAAGGATTTGAGTTATCTTCTCCAATCATCATCCTTGGTTCTTTGGAGGATTTATGGAGGTCTTCTTCAACAATCGATCAAAGTTCTATGCCTAATTTGAGAGAAAGTAAAAGAAGGTCAGGTTCTCTGCTTTAATGGGGTCGGTGGAAAGGAGTTTTATAAAGGCATCTCCACCTTAATATGGGAGCAAAAGAAGAGTAACTAAGTTTTAGTGTAATACCTGGAGGAGAGGCTCTAAGGAGTGGACGTAGGCTAAGTTGACCGAACCATTATAAAATCTGGTGTGATCTTTATTATTACAATTATGTATTTTAATTTTTGCACTTTAGTTTCAAGTGAATGATCATATGTTTTAACATTTTAAAATATTTTAAAAAGATTATGCTTTTTGTTTACGAATTTTTAAAACTACCAATTCAGCCCACCTTTTGGTTAGCCTCAGGCTAGTTCATGAGGGCTTAACAAGCCTAATGAACTTTCAAGTGGTATTAGAGCGGGATTCATAAAATCTAGGTTTTAAAAACTTTTGAATTTTAATACATGCCTAACTTTGGTAATCAAAATACTACAAAAGGATATTTCATTACCCGACCACCATCATTTGATAATATACTTTTTTGACTTCTGGAAAACTCACATGTTTATACTTTTACAATCTATGGATTATCGCATGTGGATTTTTTTTAAAGAAGGATATTCTGCACCAACATGTGAATTTAATGGCATCAAAACTAAACTTCCTTTTACTGAATGGACTTTTAATGATGGGGATTTTGCACAACTTAATGCTAAATGTTTAAATTATTTTTTCTGTGAACTAAAATCTAAAGATTACATGTGTGTCTCAACTTGTACTATTTGTAAAAAATATGAGATAGATTGTGTATTACTTATGAAGACACAAGTGAAGTTAAGCAATTTAGGTTGAATATCTCGCTTCATAAGTACGAACTCTTTCGTATGAAACCTAGTGAGTCAATATCTGAAATATATACTAGGTTTACACAAATTGTTACCTCCCTCATTGCCCTAGGAAGAGAGCTCTCTAACTATAAGAAAGTTAATAAAATTTGAGATGTTTACCTTCTTATTTTGATGCTAAGATAATTGGTATCACTAAATTCAATTATTTGAATACTTATTCTATTGATAACTTACTTGGATCACTCATTGCTTATGAGCAAGGAGTGAACCAAAGATAACTTGATACAAGTGAGAAAAAGAAGGAGAAAAATTTGGTGCTGAAGGTTAATGATATTGATTCTAACTCATCTGGTTTTGAAAGTGATGATGTTGCCTTAATTATGAGATAATTCAAGAGCTTCTTAAGGAAGAAATAAAAGAACCATCAGATGAGGAGTAAATGTAAGAGTACCAAGAATTCAAAAGGTTCTTCTGATGATATTTGTTTTGAATGTAGGAAGCTGGGTCATGTAAAAGATGATTGTCCTACACATAAGGCTCACACAAGAATGGAGAAGGGTAAGGAGAAACCTAAGTTTAGGAAGGACAAGAAACAAATCCAAAAGGCTTTTTAGGCGGATTCTACATCTAACTCCTTTGAGACTGAAGTTGAGGATGAGACAATAAACTTGTGTTTGATTGGGGATGATCATCCTTGTCATTCTGACTAATAAGAGGTATACAAACAATTATATATTTAATTTCTTGAAGTTTCTGAGAAAATTCATTCATCTTTTAGGAAGCTTAAAAAATTGCATGCTAGCTTAAAACTTAAATTTTTGAACTTGCAAAAGAGCATGAAATTTTTATTAAAGATTATACACTTGATAGCAATCACATGAAACTATTTGATGAGTTTAACGAATTGAATAAATAATATGAATTGTTGAAAGCATCCCATAGTAAACTTGAAAATGATTTTAAAATATTTATGGATGAATATGAAAGTAGGAAGAATTGTTTAAAAGTTAACATTACTGCTTTAAAAAGTGCTAACTCATTTTTTAAAGATGAATTGAAAGCACTTGAGGAAAAAAGGATTCTGCCCACACCTAAATAATTTTTCAATCTTGATTAAGGGTGTAAGTGACCTGAGCCGATTCATGAGCTTGCTTGAACTCGACTCGTTAATGAGCTCGTGAGCTGAGCTTATCGAGCTTCGACCTCAAGTTTGAGATTATAATCGAGCTCGTATAATAAACGAGCTCGAGTTCAAGATCAATCCAACTCGAATTGAAAGCTTGATAAGCTACTTGATATATATATATATATATATATATATATATATATATATAGTTG
>NW_021319440.1:3241-21269 GCF_001605985.2 Dendrobium catenatum
ATAGACCTAAAAAGACTTGTTTAGAAAATATTAGAAATGATATTTCTTTATTAGATTTAGATGAGAATTTGACTTTTAACCGGACACAATGGCAAAAAAGGGTTCATGTAGCCGACCCCACGTAGTGGGACAAAAGTTTGATGTTGTTGTTGTTGTTGTGTGTATATATATATATATATATATTATTAAAATATTTGAAAGTTTTGTTAAAAAAAACCTTACCTGACCTGCTGCATACCCTAAATCTTTTAGCCCCACGCTGCCTCCAGACTCCAGATGGCTTTGGCTTCATGAGTTCGGAGTTTGGGCCTTCTTATTTCATGTCCATTTGGCATCTTGGCTTAGAGATTTTACTCAGTTTGTCGATTCACGATCCGCCTTCATCATCCACTGTGACTTCGAACCTCCGACTCCATTTTGTGTATAAGTTTTCCACGCCTTCACACCTATGTTCATACAAGTGAGAACTAAGGATTGCGGTTTTGAGCTACCATTCTTATTTGATGGCATTCTCTGGTAGTTTCTAGTCAAATTTAAGGTAATCTTTATATCTCATATTTTGAAAAAAAATTGGGGGTTTCTTGTTATTGTAGATGGATTTTTTTTTTCAATCATCCTATGTTATTATTTAATGATGATTTCTTGATGAAGTTTTTGGTTCATTGTTGGAAACTTCCAATCTCTTTAATGTTTTACTAGACAAAGCTAACCCGATGTATTAGTAAACTAGAAAATGTTGTTTGATAGCTCTTTAATGTGGAAGGCTGATAGATATCATTTTTTTACCTTAAAAAATAGCAGCTAGAAGATGGCTTAGAACTTGATCTAAGTGTGCTCCTTATGTCTTGTTTAAGCAAAGTATTTAAGAGATAGTTGTTTTTTCTACCATGTAATTTTTTGTTACATAACTAAGGATATTAAAACATTAAATACATATTATACATCAACTTACATTATGCTACATTTAATGAAATTCATCAGAACAACCATTCTGTCTTACGGAGCAATCATAAAATTCCATAACTTACATTCATGTTTTTAGAAAAACGTCAATGGAAATTTGTTGTTTTAATTTTTGGCATAATTTTGTTAGTATGGATTTTTTTGTAAACAAATCAACCTTTATAGCCTATGATGGAATTCTAGCTAAAAAGATATTTGGATGTATATTAATTCTTTGATTATCTTGGTTCTTTGATTAATTATTTGTTTTTTGGATGTACATTTGGATGTATATTACTTCTTTGATTCTCTTACTTGCATTTAAAAAAAATGAGAATTAGTTTTTAGATGTAAAATATATTTTTAATTCTCATGCTATTATCATTTTTTTTAGAATGTCAACACAAGTAATTATGGAAGGGAAGCCTTTTTTTCATATAACAAAAGAGAAGTGGCATATGTTGCATGTCCAATAGAGGATGAGTGGGATAAAATTGAAAAGGTTTGTGATATTTTAGTATTCTTCAATGAAGCAACCCATTTTTATTTCAGGAATAGATTACCCTATAACAAATTTATTTCTTTCACAAACCTATACTATAAAGAAGGTGTTGGATGAGGGGGCAATTTTAATTGATTATTTTTTTATGGAGATGACAAAGAAGATGAAAGATAAATTCGATAAATATTGGGGCGAATGTAATCTCCTCATGGCTTTTGGTGTAGTGATGGATCCAAAATTGAAGTTTATTGTAATTGAGTTTGTCTATCCTAAGATATATTCTGGAGATGAAATCATGAGGAATGTGCAGCATGTAAGATGTCTACTCTACGAAATGTTTGAGGAATATGTTAGAAGTTCAAAAGTAGAAATAGATGGTGATGGTGGTATTGTAGGAGGGAGTTCAAGGAGCACAAACAATTCATTGCAAAGTGTAGACCATCTATCTAACTCTAAAAAATATAGTGGTTGGCATGATTTTAGCTCATTTCTCATCCAAAACAAGCACCAAACCTATAAAATCAGATTTAAACAACTACTTCGAAGATGGCTTAGAACTTTGTAGTGAAGGGCAAAAGTTTGATTTGATAGCATGGTGGAAAAATAATTAAGCCAAAATACTGCATACTTTCGAGAATGGCAGTGGATATTTTATCCATTCCTATTAGTACATTTTCTTCAGAGTCTACTTTTGGTGTTGGAGAAAGAGTAGTTGATACATATCGATCAAAATTAGGGGTTGACACTATGCAAGCTCTTCTATGTGGTTTCAACTAGGTTTGCTACCACTATGGCCTGAAGGGAAGGGTTAAGGTAATGATGGTACATACAAGATATTACACATTTGTTTGGTATCCCAAATACTTACGTATGAATATTCAATTATATTTTCTTTTGTAGGAGGAAGAGGATGAAGAGGTGGAGATTGTCCTACAGATTACATGAGAAAATTTGAGGTTAGAAATATATTCTCCTTTGTTGTAATTACATTCCCAATATGGTTCTACTTTGTATCTAATTTTTGATAAATTGATTTCCTGTTGCTTTGAAAAATATGATATTGTTACAATCTCTTTGTTGTAAGATTTCATTTTAACATGACGGTGTACAATTGGTTATATATTGTTGCAGGATTTGTGTCATCAGAACTGGCAACTAATGTTATTATTATTGTTGTCGAAGTAAAGTTCTATTTACACATGGTTAGTTCCTTAGTTCTCATGCTGTAAGCTGAGTAACCCTTCTCTACGGAAGTATAAATATCTCTTACTTTTATACCATTTAAAGTTCTATTATTTTATTTTCCACCACTTAAATTTTACCAAGTCTTGGAAAATTGGATGCAACGCATTTCAAGATTTCAGATTTGCGAGTGAAAGATATCCTTAAATACATCAATTCTTGTGAATGAAGTTTATCTCAATTTACTCTTTCAATTTTATTCTTTTAAAAAACTTCATGTTGGTCTTGCTATTCATAATTTTGTAGTTGTTAAAATGCATTTTCCGCTTTGATTATTATTTAGCTTTCCTCTTAATTTTTCAGGTTTTCAGCATATTAATTTGTACTAGAGAGTAGAGATGGAAGAGTTTGAAGAATTTTAATTATCAGATAGAAAAAGGAAAAATAGTTCTACCTTTTGTTAAGCTTTTATTTTTCATTATATCTTGAAAATTCTTAATGCGTTGCATAATTCCAATTACTTTTTTTGTAATGATGTAATGATACGCAATTTGGTCTAACTTTGATATGAATTCTCTTTTCCATATTTAACAAGTTTTAAATGTATTTAATTGCATAAAATTGCACTTTATATTAATCATTTTTTAAATAATTTTTTTAAGAAAGATGATTGCTGATTATATATTGATTTCTTTAAGAGTTAAATTTTTTTTTAAAGAAATTAAAAGTTAAAGTTGTGTACATTTTATGAGTAGTTAAGTTATTTTTCATAATTTAAAATAAATTTTAATTAAGTGTTAGAAAAAAATTCCTAAAATACTAAAATTTTTTGTTTACAATTATAGAATCAAGCCAATCAAATGAGCTTGAGCTCGAGCTTTTCAAACAAGCTCATGATTGTGAGTCGAGCTCAAGCTTTCGAGTCAATCTCGAGCTTGGCATTTTCTAAATGAGTTAAGCTTGAGCTTAATAATGGAGCTCAAACTAGTGCTCGAGCTTGAGTTTGAGCTAATTGAGGGTTAAAAGTGCCAGGCTTGATAAGGCAGATACTCGACTCGTTTAGCCCCTAATCGTGATAATTTTTTTTTTTTTTTGAAACCTAGGAAGAGGCACTATAATCCAAATAGATTAGTAACCCTTTCCGTGGTATTAGATGTTTTTCATGTAGCATGCTAGGGCATATTTCCAACACATGCTTCGTACAATGTATAACATATTTGGTGTAGAGACCCAAATTGCATAGTTCATAGCATAACACACATTCATTGCATTCTTATTTTCATAAGAAGGGACCCAAACTTGTTTGGGTCCCTAAATATAATGTTTGATAATTTTGTAGGTGTGCTCTCACACAAGACCTCATGAGAGTATATAGTACCTGGATAGCGGATGCTCATGACACATGACTAGAGATGCCAATCAATTCATTTCACTAGAGGCCAGGGCTAGAGGCAAGGTCACTCTTAAAGGCAACACCACCAGGAAAGTAGTGGGTGCAGTTATATTTGGAAACTCCAAAAACCTTTTGATTGAAAATATTTTAGTTGTTGATCGGTTGAAATATAACTTGCTCAGCATCAATCAGCTTTGCGATAAGGGCTTTATCATAATTTTTTTTTCAAACACATGTATCATTAGCTTGAATAATAATACTATTTTGTAGGGAAAAATGATCAACAATATTTATAAACTATTGAATGTGATGTATCTTTTTGTTTAAAAATTGTTGCTAATGAGTCTTGGTTGTGGCACAGGCAGTTATGTCATGCTAGCATGAAAACACTTAGAAAAGTAACCCAAAAAGAATTAGTGAGAGGAATCCCCAAGCTAAAGTTCACTAAGGACCACCTGTCTTATGCCTATCAACAAGGGAAACAAGTCAAATTCTCTTTCTATTCCATTAAGGATATTAGCACCTCTAAACCTTTAGAAGTACTTCACATGAATTTATTTGGACTCATTAGCACTACCAGCTTAGGGGAAAAAGTCTTTGGATTTGTTATAGTCGATGACTACTCGAGGTTCACTTGGATTAGATTTTTATCACATAAAAGTGAGTCATTTGATGAATTTAAATATTTCTCCACTAGGATTAAAAAATGCTAGGTTGTGAGATCGTCGCCATCCATAGTGACCATGGTGGAGAGTTTGAAAATGAGAGATTTAGAACCTTCTATAAAGATCATGGGATTAGTCACAACTTCTCAGCTCCTAGGACTCCTTAGCAAAATGAGATAGCTAAAAGGAAAAATAGGACCTTAGTAGAAGCCGCTAGAGCCATGCTTATTAAGTATTCACTTCAGAAATACTTTTGGGCTAAAGTGGTAAACACAACTTGCTATGTGTTGAATAGGGTGAATGTTAGATCCAAACTAAATAAGACTCCTTATGAAATCACTAAGGGTAGGATACCCAACCTTTCTCACCGCCTAATCTTTGGTTATAAGATTTTCATTCTAAATAATGAGTAATCACTCTTAGGAATGTTTGACCCAAAATCGGATGGAGTGTTCTTAGGCTATTCAAGTATATGGAAATCCTTTAGAGTGTTCAATAAGAAGACTTTAGTGGTGGAGGAGACTACTTATTTAGTGTTTGATGAATCTAGTTCTGAGAAGTCTAGAGTTAAGGAAGAGGATGAAGAAGGTGACTTTACCTAAGAAATATAAACTACAAATCTGGAGGAAAGGGTAGAACCTCAAAACACTATTGAAGTATGTGAGATTACACAAGGAGTAGAATCTACAAATCTAGAGGAAAGGGAATAACCCAAAAATAATTTTCCTAGAGATTGGAGATATTCTTCGAGTCATCCTAAAAAACTAATCTTAGGAGACCCTTATGAAAGTGTTAGGACTTATAAAAAGAAGTTAACCATATAGCATTCATCTCAATGACTAAACCCACCGACATCAATCAAGCCCTTCATAATGAAATATGGATCTTAGCCATGAAAGAGGAATTAAACCAATTTATTAAGAATGATGTTTGGGAGCTTGTAGAAAGAGCAAAGGGCCAAAGTGTAGTAGGAAACAAATGGATCTTTAAGAATAAAATGAGTGATTTTGGTATGGTGGTTTGGAATAAGGTGAGAATGGTTGCTAAGAGGTATAATCTAATAGAATAAATTGATTTTGAGGAGACTTTTACCCCTATAGCTAGATTGGAAGCAATTAAAGTGCTACCAGTCTTTACGTGTTATAATGGATTTAAGCTTTTCCAAATGAACGTCAAGAGTGCCATTTTAAATGGGATAGTAAAAGAAGATGTGTTTTTAGAGCAATCCCCATATTTTTAATAGTTTCCAATTTTGAAATCATATATACAAATTAAAAAAGGCATAATATGGTACATAGAGCTTGGAATGAGAGGCTTAGCACATTCCTACTAGAAAGAGAGTTTGTTAAGGGGAACATAGACACCACCCTTTTTTAAGAAAACTAGGAGATGATTTACTCATTGTCTAGATCTATGTTGATGATATACTTTTTGGATCTTTTGATAAAAATTTATGTGAAGATTTTTCTAAAATAATGAGTAAAGAATATGAGATGAGTATGATGGAGAATTGTCCAACTTTTTGGGGTTTAACATAAGGCAAATGGATGATGGAACCTTTCTTAATCAATCGAAATACACTAAGGACATCTTGAAGAAATATGAAACAGATAAAGACAAGCTAATGAACACTCCTATGAGCTCCAATGTCCAGTTAGATAGGGATTCAAATAAAAAATTTATTGATCAAAAGAAGTACAGAGGAATAATTGGATCACTACTTTACTTAACTACTAACCAACCTGTTATAATGTTTAGTGTTTGTCTCTGTGCTAGATTTCAAACTGATCCTAAAGAATCCCACCTAATTGCAGTTAAGAGAATCCTTAGATATCTCTTAGGGATCCAAAACTTAAGAATATGATATCTTAGGCACAACACTTTTTTAAAAATTATTAGATATTTTGATTATGATTTTATAAGATGTATGGTAGATAGAAAGAGCACATATGGATCTTGCCAATTTATAGGACAGTTTTTAGTCTTCTGGTCTAGTTGAAAATAAAACTCTAGTGCACTTTCCATTGTTGAAATTGAGTATATTACCTTAGGAAGTTATGTGGCCCAAGTCCTTTGTTTGAAGTAATAAATTCTTGATTTAGGATTATCTATAAGCCTAAGTTTAATTCTATGTGATAACACTAGTGCTATCTGCATTTCTAAAAATCATATCTAATATTCAAGGACCAAACACATTAACATAAGGCATCACTTTATTAGAGAACATGTTACCAAAGGAGACAATGAGGTACACCATGTAGCAACTGAAAACTAAATGGTTGACATGTTTACTAAACCACTGGCCTTTGATATATTTAATATCTTAAGGACCAGATTGAGTGGTATTGACATAATTGCACGAACCTAATGATTTTTGAACTCTAAATTTTATGTTTTTTGTTCTTTTTTTTTGTTTTTGTTTTGATCGTTGGTTTTTGTTTATTTGCTGTTATCTTTCCATACTTTCATTGTTTATGCTATTTTTTTTTTCAAATTTTTTTGGTCACTGCTGAAATGATATTTTTTTACCTTATTTGTATTTTTAAAAATTTAAAAACAATGACTGACATCTCTAAAAAAGTTAAAGGGAGAAATACTATTGATTGTTTTCCTTCCTCTAACTCCTTTTAGCAGTGTAATTTTCTTTTATAAACAAAAGTCTATCTCAAATTAATATCTAACTTTATAATTGAGATCTTTTTTATCTTCTTATAGTAATCTATCATATATAAATAATGTTCAAAGTTATTAATTCACTTTAAATCTTTGTTAATCTTATTATTACATTTATCATATGAATTTGATTCTGCTTTGTTGTTTATTTCTTATATTAGAGAGTGAGTTTTTTTCTATAATATCTGGAAGATATTCTCATAATTGAGAGTATTTAAAAGTTTCAAAAGGGAGTTAGCTTGCAAAAATAACAAGAGGCATAAAATGAGCCTAATAAAGAAAAAATTTAAAAGATGCATAATGATCGCCAAAAAAAAAAAAAAAGATACATAGAGTGTTTCAAAAATCAAAAGATGCATAAAGTGCACCAACCAATTAATAAGATGCATAAAATCAGCCCACAAGAAAGCAAGCTTCCTTCTCTTTCAAACCTTGAAATCTTATAAGAATTCATGCATTACTTGATATTTTCAAAGACTTGATTTCAAAAATCATGATTGTGATTAATTATTTTGTTATATTATTCTATAAGATATTTTTCTGAAATAAAGTTTTGAGCAAATCACTTTTTCTTATCAGATTACTTTTTGTGAATTAAAACTTTGTTTTCAAATGATGGTTTACCATGTAATAAGTCTAAGCTGGGATTAATAAGATTAGTTATTCTACAGTCTTTCATATTTCGATGATGTAAACTTATTTTTTTAGAAATTTTTAATTTAGTCACATAGAAATTTTCTCATATTCTTTCTTTGATAAAAAAAAAAATTATTATTTTTCATTCTTTTTGTTCCTTTTTACTATCTTTTTGTTATTTTATATTTAATTTTTACTTATTTTTTATGTTTTGGGGCCTCTTCTAATCAACCCCCTCCACCATCAAAATTTTCATTTTTTTTACACATCGTCCTGGATGATATTCTAATTGTTCTCGTTGATATTATCAAATCACCCTTCATCATTTATTTGATGGCTGATCTGACTCAATTATTTGAGATCATCCTGAATGATCCACATCATCTTGGATGATCTGATCAAATTTTGCTCAATTATTTGTGATTGTCCTGCATAATACACCTGTTCATCCTAGACGATCCACATGAACAAAATGGTTACACGTTAAAAAAATTGGTAGGTATGATTCATTATTGCTAATCAACCTGGATGATGAACCTAATCATCCTAGGGATGATACTTTTCATTAACGGTCATCTAGCCTGACTCATCGAGATGATTTCCTAAGTCTAATCATCCTGGATGATAGGATTTCCTTTTTAACTAATGATCCCGAATGTCATAAATTCTCCTGATTGTCCTGGATGATCATGCGATCATCTTGGATGATGTTCCCAATTCTTAATGAATAGTTGATTTAAAGCATTTTTTTAATCCTTAAATCCTCCATTTTTTCCCTTCTCACTCATACTTTCAATCCTTATCATTGGCTGGTGGGAAAAGTTTGAGGATGGTGACCAGAAGTTCCTCAAGGGTGACTGTCGACCCTCGATTCACTAAGTTAGCCAACCAAGCTGCCTATCTTCGATATAAAATTACTGGGATCACACCTTCGAGGATTGTCAATCCTCGAATGCTCACTTACCCGATACTGAATATGTCCACTCACACCTCTCTCACTTTCATTCTAGCACTGGCTTGCCCATTCAATTTTAAACTCCTCTATAAGTTCTTCATTAGTTTCAAGATTAATGCTGCTTACACCACCCTACAGTCCTATGTTCATAAACGCCCAATAGAGATCACCTACTAGGATTGCCATAAACTCCTCCAACTTTCTACTACTCTAGACAAGCTTCATTTCTTATCTTCAGATCCTAATTATAACTAGGGTCCTATCAACCAACTACTAAGGAACACAAATGTCACCTACCATGATGGTGCCTCAAGCACTTTAAGGAAAAATGCTAGAATAATTTAACATATCATTAGAATCTCAATGATCCCAAAGGCTGGTGATTGTATCCACATCACTCTCTTTCTCTCAATCACTACCTTCTACATAGGGAGTTCAATACCACTGATCTTCTCTTTCACTACATTGAGCACCTAACCTGTATTAGGGATTCAGGGAATAAAAGAAAACCTAATATTTCCTTAGGACACATCATAGCTTTTATGTTGGAAACCACATACAAACATTAATATCTTACCACACAAAACTATCAACCAGTCTACTGCACAAACAGCTCCTTCCATGTTCTTCATAGCACTCATCTCTATCCAGGGCATAAGGAGGCTAAGGGAGCCAAGGATGAAGCTATTCTTGCATCTATTCTGATCAGCCAGCAGTCACAGTTGGATCAGTTGGTGGAGAAGTTTGACTAGTGGGAGGCCATGTTGGACTCCTACATTGCTACACATGGTAGTGGCATGAGGAGTATGTTGCTCGATTTGATGTATATGTGGCAAACCAATAGCAGGAGCACGACTAGGATATGGCCTGGTTTGGGAAGTAGTTTGCTTCCATCTCCAATTTCTTTCAGCCACCACCACCACCTCCTTCACCTAATCAGGGCCCTCCATACTTATAGACTATTTTTTATGATGTTTTTATGTGATGCTTTTATACTGCTGTTAGTTTCTATTTTGTATTTTCTACTTTGTATTTCTTTTCTATTTCCTCCTTATTGTGTGTCAAAATGGGGGGTAGTGTTAGTGTTAGTGTTATTATTATTTTCATTGTATCATTTAGTATTATACTATTTTTGTTATATCACCTATTTATTTTAGTAAAATTCGCACTCCTTGGTTCATATTATTCTCCTTAACTTTATGTTTCAGTCTTATTAATCTACTTGAGTTGAATTTTCTAACAAATATTTGCCATTATAAAAAAGGAAGAGATTGTTGCAAACTTGGATTCAAGGATTATAATTTTGATGATAGCAAACATTTCTAACATTCATGTTTTATTATTACTTTTACTACTGCATATCTATTTTGATTACCCTGCTACTAACTTTTCAGGTCCACAAGATTAATTATAAATCAAGCCAACTCAAGATTGAGTAGACTAGGATTGAGTCAGTTTATAAGTATATTTCCAGTGGTTTTTTACTTTTCTTGAGTCAAATGTAATAAGGTTGATCCTTATGCTAAGTAACCTTATACACACACACTCAGGGGGAGAAATTTTGTAAGTTTAAGGGTTTTCTATTTTTAATCACATCGTACAAGATGATCCAAAATTGTCTTAGATGATCAGTTAAAAATAAAAATCCTAATTAGGGCTCCTATAATTAGACAATTGTATTAAGTAATCTTCTTGGACAATATTTATATCATCCTAGATGATAGGCTCAAATAAAAAAAAATCAACTGCCAAACTCTTATATGTATTATATTATTTTTAAAATTTATACATAATGATCCCATATCATCCTGGATGATTCATTAAAATCATGGTTAAATTAATCAGATGATTAAGGAAAGTAATTAAGATTTGATTGATTGATCATATTGTCATGGATGATTGCAGGATCATTCTGGACGATCAGTTAGAAAAATCTTAGTTTTTTTTTTTTTTTTGAATAACTTGGATGACCAGAACGATTTGTTGGATGATAAGTTAAAATTCTTCATCATCCAGGTGTATCTCCTAAATGACCAGAATAATTTGTTGGATGATAATCCCTAATTTTGAACTAATCATATAGGATGATCCAAGAATCATATTAGATGATACATTATATTTCTTTATTGACTAACATATATCTTCTAGATGACCAGAATGATATGATAGATGATATGTATAGTTTTGTACTAATTATACAAGAAAATGTTCACATCATCTTGCATGATCAGAAAAAAATAGTGAGTTCTAGCTGTCCAGCTCACCTAGATCGTCTAGGGTGAAATGGCTGAAATACACTGATTATATAGGACAATATGTCTGGACGATCTTTGTTTGAAAGTTGCAAATTAGGGCAAATTTTAAACCCTTCTTTATAAGATCTCTTGTTTATTCATGTAGAGATCTTTTGCTACTTTTATGAACTGAAAGAGCTTAGAAAAGCAGAGGGAGAGCTTGCGAGAGAGAGAAAGAGAATCTTGTGAAGGGGAGTTTGTGAGAATCGATCGTAGTTTCTAGTGAGAGAAGCTTCAAGATTCTAGAGAGAGAAAGTCATCTTTTTCAAACTTTGTTTCCCGGTTCTCTTTTCCGTTCTTAGTGGAATTGGCGGGGGAGGAGTTTATGGATGGCCGCCGGCCTTCTTCGACGGTGGTAGGGAGTGGAATGCCAAAGGAATTGGTAAATTACAAATCTTGGCAGAGAAAGGAGTTCAGGATGGAGTTTCTAGTTTTAAGAAATTGGAAGGTTTGATGAGTAATTGATCGAAAGGTCAGTTGATTATCAGGGAATCTATTGAAGATAACTCCAAGAAGGTTATTGATGTTGAAGGCAAAGGTAAGGAGGTTGCGATTGATGGAGTGATTGGTTCTCCGTAAGTTGCTCAGGTTTTTTGAAATCTTGATTCTAACGTTCTTTCAGGCTCTTCCTTTGATATGAAAATTTTTGTTAATAGGTTTGGGATGTCAAATGCAATCTCTGGTCACAAAGTGATAAATGCGACTACCCGTAATTCTATTGTTGAAAATTCTCATATTAATGGTTGTTTGGGTTCGGAAGGCAATAATGATGGAGGTAAGGTGAATGATGTAATGACTGATAGCAATGGGGTGAGGATTGATGAGAACCCCTGGAAGAAGAAATCGTATATTAAGCTGGATTTTAAAGAAGAGGATTTGGAGATGTCCGAAGACGGTGTGGCTGTTAAACTAAGGGAGGATATGGAGATTTTGATTTCAAATAAACTTAGGAATTCATTGGTTATTAAGGTTTTTGGGAAGGAGATCCCCTCACATCTGGTTGCATGGGATGTGAGGAGGTAGTGGAAGATGTTTGGCAACTTCCATTTTACTACTCTTGGGAGAGGGTGGTTTTTGTGTTCTTTTGGATCGGCTGAGATGATGGATGGAGTTTTGATGGGAGGACCGTGGTTTTTGAATGGTCACATTATAGGAATGGAACGGTGAACAACTGAATTCTCTACCTTGTCTTTGAAAGGGTTGACCTCTCCGATATGGATTAGATTACTTCATTTACCCTTGCAATGTTGGGATGAGGTCAACATGGCAAGGATAGCTACAATGGTTGGAAGACCCCTTATGTTGGATGGGAACTTATTCCAATGGGGTAAGAGGGAATTCACTAGAGTTTGCGTAAGGGTCAAGCTTGATCAAAGCCTTCCTATTGAAGTTTGGGTGGAAAGCATTTAATGGAGATTTTTTTAAAGAGTTGAATATGAGAGATTTCATCTTTTTGCTATGATTGTGGGATGGTGGGACATTTAAAAATAGATTGTAAAAGAAGGAGTTCAGTGGATCTGGACTGAAATGTTGGAAATGGAAATGTAAAGGTTGTACAAGGAGTGGAAATGCAGCTTGAAGAATATAACTGTTTTAATTATGGTCCCTAGATTATGGTAAATAGAAAAACTTTAGAAAATAGCCTTTGGCGAAGAGAATTTTGAAGAAGACAGATACTAATCAGGTGTTTAAAAAGAAGGAAGTGGAGAGAGAAATTTCTAAAGTAGTTGCTGAAGACCAGGATGATAATGTTCTCGATAAGAAGCAGTTAAAGGAGAAGATAAATCAACATGAAGAAGGTGAGATTGATACAACAATGGAAAAAATGAAGGACACTAAGGGGCTGGAGGATTCAGATCTTAATATGGATTTAATTGACAATGAATTTGGCAAGGACGTCTTGATTAAGGGTATGGTTTCTTCACTCAAGTCTAATCCTTGTCAAATTAGTGAAAACAGATTTTAGATTTTGTCAAGGGAAGATATGGATGAAGAGGTCTTATTTATTAAATCTGGAAGCCTGCTACTGATGGAATTATATGCGAAGATGGGGTAAATGTCAGGAAGGGTGTTTTTGTATCTGAAGGAATTTTGGATAATTCTGCTAGTGATGGTAGTCGTAGTCGGGGTGAGAAGACTACTAGTGGTAATGGGGATGTTGCTAAGAGTAAACTGGCTAAGGAGGTTAGATCTTTAGGGCCCATTTCGGTGAATAAAAGAGAGAGGATTCGTGATGGAGGCAGTAGGAAGAAGGTTTGGGGCTCTACCCCCAAAAAAGTTTGATGGGATCTTTAGCCTTTTGGAATTGTAGGGGGGCTAAGAAGAGGGAAGCCTCTCTCTATTTGAAGGAGTTTATTAAAGATTATAAGGTGTTTTTTGTTGGGTTGGTGGAGACTAAAATGAGTTCTTCTGAGGGGGCGGGGGGAGAATCCTTAAAAGGTTGGATAGGTGTTTGTTGAACTCTTTGGCTTCAGATCTTGTTCATTTTGTAGTGGAGAGACATTTAGCAAGAGTGGCTTCTGATCATTGTCCGATTGTGCTGGATTTATTTGCAGTTGAGGCTAAAAGGAAGAGTAGTATTAAATTTGAGGATGTTTGGCTTTATTTCAAGACAGCTGCTGCTATTGTGAATAAAGGATGGAAGAAATGTTATGTGGGAAATGACATGGAGGTGCTCAACAAGAAGTGTAAAAGAGCTTTGATTAACTTGTATTATTGGCGTAAATTCAAGTTGAAAGACTTTTCAGCCGAGAAGGAGAAATTAAAAGCTGAAATTTTGCAAAGTTGGATAATGACAAGGCTTGGTTGTTGAGATCTAAAGTTAAAAAGTTAAATGTAATTCTTAATTGCTTAAATACTTGGTGTAAAAAAATAGCAAAGGTAAAATGGGTTGAAGAAGGGGATGCTAATACAAAATTCTTTCATGCTTTTGCCAATGGAAGAAGAAATGCTAAGTGGATCTACCAGGTGAAGAATGCTAGTGGTGAGATTTCCGAAGACCCTAGGGAAGTGGAAGAAATTTTTCTCAGATTTTTCCAAAGCAAGTGGAGAAATAGAAGCTGCAGTTTGGTTAGCTGGCCGAAACAGTGGGCAGTTCTGGATAATGAAGAGAAGGTATTGCTGAAAAAAGAAATTTTGGTGGAAGAGATTAAGGTGGCTGTTATGAGGTTGGGAAATAACGAAGCTCCTAGATGTGATGGGTTGACTCATTCCTTTTTCAAAGGATATTGGGAGATTATTGAGAAGGATGTTTGCAAGGATGTTAGTTTGTTCTTCTCTTCGAGAAAGATGTGGAAAGACACTTTAGTAGCGTTGATTCCCAAGCATTCTGATCCTCTTTTTCCTTCTGGATTTAGACCCATTAGTTTATGCAATTCTATTTATAAAATTGTTGCTAAAGTGATTTTAAATAGAATGTTAATGGTGATTCCTAAGATTATCTCCGAAGAACAGGTTGCTTTTGTGAAGGGGAGATCCATCTCTGATCATCTATTTATTATGTGCTCACAATTACTGGATGTGATGGGTTGTCCCCTTTCCCCAATCTTGTTTATTATGTGCTCACAATTACTTTCTAATGCCGTTTTTGTGAGTGGACCAAATTTGAGAATCAGGATTTGTGCTAAAGCTCCCAATATCACCCATATGTTGTGTTCAGATGATGTGCTGTTGTTTTTAGACACCAAACTAAAGAATGTTAGGAAGATGTGGAACATTGTGGGTGACTATTATATGTGGACAGGGCAGTCTATCAATCAGCAGAAATCTGTTTTGATTTGCGGGAAGGCTGTACGTAGAAGGAGGAGGGGGAAAATTTCAAAGCTGTTGGGGATCAAATTGAAAGAAGAATTGGAGTATCTAGGGTTTAAAATGGCTTTAAGGAGGTTAAGGATGGCTGACTTCCAAATGCTTATGGATAAATCTTTGAAACGGCTCAATGCTTGGGGGAATAGGTTTATTTCTCTTGCTGGTAAGCTTGTGCTGGTGAAATATGTTCTTCTTGCACTCCCGATTTTCTTGATTGCTCATTCAGTAGTTCCCAAGAGGATCTTGTATGAGCTAGAAAGACATTTTAGAGATTTTATTTGGCATAAGATGGATGGAGGCCGTGGCTTGCACTATGTGAGCTGGGAAGTGTTATGTTGACCCAAGCAATGTGGTGGTTGGGGTGTTCAATCTGTATTGGATAGAATGGGAATGCTTCGAGATAAATTTTCTTGGAATTCAATTGAGAATCCTAATTCACTGTATAACAGAAACTTTATAGCCAAATATGGTAAGAGCTGGTGGAAAAGGGAGGGAACTAGAAGTGGTTCTAATTCTTGGAAGATTATGATGAGTGGGTGGGAAGTTCTTAAAAAATTCCTAAGGTGGAAGGTGGCTAATGGTGATAACATTGATGTCTTAAAGGACGCTTGGATTATGGAGAAAAGCTTATTGAAATGGCCCATATTTGTGGGTAATTTAGAAGACGAAGACATGAAGATGAACTTTTTCATTGAGAATGGTAACTGGGTTTGTTCCAAACTCAAAAATTGCTTTGGGGAGGACCTGGTAAGGATGATTGAAGATGTACAGATTTTTTATTCTCTATATGAAGATCAAATGGAGCTATGGCTGTACTTAACAGGTAAATCCTTATCCGCTTTATTAATAGAAAGTAGATACAAAGATGTTTTGGCAAGTGCTGATATAACCTGGATGCATAAATTGAAGATTAATGCCAAAGTTAAATTGTTTCTTTGGCGTATCTGTAATGATGCAGTTCCAACTAAATTTTTTTTATTTAAGAGAAGGATTTCGGGGAGAATCCTCTATCCAATGGGGTGTGATGAAACCGAAATCTAGATCATATTACAACTTCTTGTTTAACTTTGGTAAATGTAAACAATGTGCTAATGAGCTGGGGACTTAAAATCCCTGTTTTCAACAGCTTTACTGAATGGATGCAGGGTATGCAAAATCTGATTGTGAAGAATGATTTAACAGCACAGGTTTATGCCTTGAGTGTTTGGTTTGTTTGGAATAACAGATGCAAGGTGAAACATGGGAGTTCTAGTTATAGTGCTGAGGTGATTGCAGCTTCTGTTATTAGCTTTTTCAATTCTTCTAATCAAGGTGTGTATCGCTCAGATCACTGGGGTGCTTATCGATCCGACGAGCTGCTCTCAGATTATTGGCATCCCCCTCCACCTGAGTGGTTAAAGCTGAATTTGGATGCTTCTCTTAAAGAGAACTATGATGCAGGGTTAGGCAGACTCTTAAGAGATGACAAAGGGAGATTTATTTTTGCTTTTGGAAGGAAAAGAAGACATTGGGAAGTTACCCGTATGGAGTTAGCAGCTTTCAATTCTGTTAAAGATATGTTACAAGAGTGGATTTATATAGCTAAAGGGATTATAATAGAGGGAGACAATCATAATGTTCTCAAGTTTATTCATCAATTGTACAGTAAACAGAGGAAACTCAACGGGAATAGTGAAGAGGATTGTCGTTTATTCTTGAACAAATTTAATAATGTAGTTTTCAATTGTGTTGGGCGTAATTGGAATAAGTTAGTGGATTATTGCGCTAACTTGGCTTTGTCTTTTGAATTTGTGTGGGACACTTTTTTGTAGAGCAACCTTTCCTCTACCTTTAATCATATTGTAAAGGAAGAGTGTGATTGGTGGTTAGTCTCTTCCTAGTTTGTGTATAGGTATTCCTTTTTTTTTCCATTAATTGCTACTTAGCATTTCTCAAAAAAAAAAAGGATTCAAGTCGTCTTCTCCATTCATCATCCTTGTCTCCTTGGTTTCTCTGGGAAGGTCATCTTAAATAATCAATCAAGTTTCTCTGCCTGCTTCAGGAGGAAGCCAAAGGAGGTCAGGTTCTTTGCCTCACCAGGGTCAGTGAAAAGGAGTTTGTAAAAGCTTCCTCTGATTTGTTGGGGGAGCAAAAGGAGAGTCACTGTATTTTAGTGCAATACCCATAGAAGAGGCTCTGGGGAGTGGACATAGGTTAAGTTGACCAAACCACTATAAAATCTAGTGAGTTATTTCTATGTTACTTCCACCTTTACTTTTTCGCATATTAAATTTTTATGGTTAATTGCATTTATTTTAAAATATTCAAAAAGATTTTAAAAATTTTTTACTTTCAATTTAAGAATTTTTAAAACAAACAATTAACTCCCTATCTTGGTTAGCCTCAGGCTAGTTCATAAGGGTTTAACAACCCTAACGAACATTCAGTACACATGAACATGCTACAGGAATGTGTTGTTGACTTCCTTTTTGGTATCAGTCACTTACACAATCTTATCACTTACATTTTATAAGTTGATATACTTGTTTTCATGTTGTAACACTTTGTGTCCGGTGAAGGATCAAATTATGCATTTTACCTCAATCCGTCGTCGGCCTTAGGATTACTCCTTTTTTATCACATGTCCTCTATTTTATATTAAAATACATGTAATCGTGTTAATGCTGATTTGATGTAATTTCATGTGTTTGAGCCTTTATTGCGTATATTTGTTACATGCTTAATATCTTTTGATTGGGACCCCATTTTGCAAGATTGATGTCGCAAGTGTGCTTGGATCACCGAGATCTTCCAATCGAGTCAATTCACACTTAAATCAGACACCATTTATTGCATGTTAAGGAGAGAGCAAGTGATAATATTATTATTAATTTATCATCTTTATTAGTATTCAAATATATGAAAAAAAAAATTTAAAAAAATAAATATTTTCTAGTTAATTTAATATTAAATAAATATGATAAATTAAGTTTAATTTAA
>NW_021319440.1:21560-36087 GCF_001605985.2 Dendrobium catenatum
GTGGGTTGAATTAGTGGTTTTAAAAATTCTTAAAGAAAATGCAAGAATTTTTTGAAACCTTTTTTAATATTTTAAAACAAATACGATCAACCATTGATGCAGAAGCATTAACAAATTAAATCAAAGGCTTTAACCATACAATCAACAACAAAAAATTAAAATGTAGAAATTCAAATGCGGTAAAGTAATAAGAAAGAATACACCATATTTTATAGAGGTTCGGTCAACCTGAACTACGTCTACTCCTCGGAGGCACCCTCCGAGTATTGCACTCAAACTAAAGTGTTTCTCTTTTTACTTTCACAGCAAGGCGGAGAAGTCCTTACCAAATTCTTTTCACCGTCCCTAGTGAGGCAGAGAACCCAGACTCCTTTTGCTTCCCCCTGAAGCAGATAGAGAACCCCAATTCCTTTTGCTTCATCTTAAAATAGGTAGAGATCCTTGATCTAGTGCTAATTCAGGCCTCCCTAGAGTCACCAAGGAGCCAAGGACGATGATTGGAGAAGATGACTTAAATCCTTACTTGGAGCACCCTTCGTGAACACCTCACAAACTCACCCACACAAGATTCTCTCTCTCTCTCCAAAGCTCTCCTTCTCCTCCTCTAAGATTTCTCAGTTCGGGACAACAGTAAAGATATTTCCATCAACAACAAAGATAGCTTAAGTAGAAGGCCTTAAAAAACTCCCTAATTTTCAACTTGTCATCAATGATCATACAAGACGATTGATAGATTGTCCCGTAACATTGTTGTTGAAACATTTGAAATCACATTTTTTTAATTTATTAAAAAAATGAAACATAAAACAAGTGATAACAATATAAGCAAATCAAATCAAAATTTACTAAAACAAGAAAATGATATAACACTTAAACTACTCTTCTTTTTGATATCACAAAAGTATGAAACAAAAAAATAACCACTAAACAGAACATAATATAGAAACAAGTACAAACATCACACAAAAAAACTAAGCAATCTAAGGAATGAAGGACCTTGATAAGGTGAAGGAGGTGGTGGTGGTGGCTGAAAGAGACTGTGAATAGAAGGAAACTGCTCCCTAAACTAGGCCATATCCTAGTCATGTTGTTGCTACTGTCAGGCTACATAGGCATTAAAACAATCAACATCTGATACATGTTGTTGCTCCTATGCAAGTACGTAGGAGACAAACCTGGCCTCCCACTAGTCAAATATCTCCACCAGTTGATCCAGCTGTGACCACTAACAGATAGGAATATGTTCAAGAATAGCCTCTTCCTCTGCTCCCTTAACCTCCTCCTGTTGTGGATGAAGGCGAGTGTTGTGAAGGACATGGAAGGAGCTATTAGTGTAGAAGGAATGTTGGTAGTTTGGTCAGGTAGGATACTAAAGATTATACTCTATTTTAAGAACATAGGAAATGATGCTTTCTAGGGCCAAAATTAGTTTCCTCTTATATTCGGGATCCCTAATACTCATCAAGTGTTCAATATATCAAAAAAGAAGATCAGTAGCATTGAAATCCCTGTGACCCATAATATAATAGCTGGTGAGGGAGAGTAGAGGAGTAATGTGAATATGGTCACCAACTTTTGGAATCACAGAGGTTTGAAGGACATGTTGGATGGTCCTACCATCTTTGACTAATGAACTAGAGGCACTATCATGGAAAGTGGAAATAGTGTGTCTTAAATATTGATTGACATGGATCCAATTAAAATTAGGATCTAAAGCTACAACATGAAGTTTATCACCAGTGGTGGAAAGTTAAAAAAGTTCATGACAGTCATGATAAGTGATTTCTATAGGTCTTTTTGTTGACATAAGATTGAAGTGTAGTGTATGTAGAGTTAAGGCGAAGACTGGCAAAGAATTCATACATAAGTTCAAAGTGGAAAGGGAATGCAAGGGTCAAAATAAAAGTAAGGGTAGTATGAGCAAATAAATATAATACTGGATAAGTAACTGTGCGAGGATTGATAATCTTGGAGGATGTAATCCCCATAATTTTTACGAGAGGTATGCAACCAGATCTATTGCCTCAATGATGCAAGGGTCAACAGTTCCCCTCTAGGAGCTTCCAGTAGCATCCTAGAAATTTTCCACCCGCCATTTTGAGAGTTTGAGGGAGAGGAAAAAAGAATTAGAGGAGTTTGTTGTAAAGAAAATAATTTAAAATTGGCTATTTATAAAGAGTCACATTTTGAGATTTTGAGGGAGAGGAAAGAAGAATTAGAGGAGTTTGTTGTGAAGAAAATGATTTAAATCAGCTGTTTATAAATAGTTAGTCAAATCATCTAGGATAATCGTGGAATCGTCTAGGACTATCAGGAGCAATAATGGCGTCCATGATGGTTGGTTAAGAAGGAAGTCATATCATTTAGGACGATTGGACATCATTTAAGATGATTAGACACAGGCTATCAGTCTGAGGAGTCATCTAGTATTATCTTTGACTATAAGAATCATCCATGATGAACATGTGGATTAGTTAGGACAATTGGCAAAAATGGATCAAATCGGCTGAATTAAAAATATCTAATTATTTTGCCATGTGGATCGTCCGTGATAATCACCAATAATTGAGGAAGAATTTGTTCATATCATCTAGGATGATGTGGATCATCCAGGATGATCTCAAATAATGGATTCAGATGATTCATCAGATGGATGATGAACATTAATAGATGATATCATCTTGGATAATAGTAAATAATCTAGGACGATAGTAAATTGTTCACGATAATGTGAACAAAAAAATTAAAAATTTTGATGATGGATAAAGATGATCAGAAAAGTTCCCAAAAATAAAAAGCAAGTAACACATAATAAAAAATAAGTAAAAAAAAAACAAAATGAAAAGATGATAAAAATAATAAAATAAGTTTTTCTTAATCGATGCTAGAAAATAATAAATTTCCCATGTGATTGAATTAAAAATTTGTAAGAGATGAATTAACATTATCAAAATCTAAAATATAGTTGAACAACCGATCCTGTTAGCCCCAGCTTAGACTCCTTACAGGGTAAAAATCTTTTAAAAATAAAAATCTAACTTAATAAAATCATATAAGAAAAGTGATATGTTCAAAACTTTATTTTAGAAAAATATCTTATAGAATATTATATCAAAGTAATTAGTCACAATCATGAGTTTAAAAAATCAAGTCTTTGAAAATATCAAGTTATACATGAATTCTTCTAAGATTTAAAGGTTTGAAAGAGAAGGAAGCTTGATTTTTTGTGAGCTCATTTTATGTCTCTTATCAAATGTTTGGCACACTTTATGTATTTTTTAATTTTAAATATACTTTGTGTATCTTTTAATTATTTGGCAAATATTGTGCATCTTTTTAGTTTTACTTTTTTGGCTCATTTTATGCCTTTTGTCATTTTTTTGAGCTAGCTCCTTTTTGAAACCTTTAAAGGCTCTCAATTGTGAGAATATATTCTAGATAATAGAGAAAAAAACTCATTGTTTAATTATAAGGAGGAGTAGACCACAAAGAAGAATTATATTCATCTGATAAATACAGTAACTTGATCAATAAAAAAAGGCATACATAATTTAAAAAATTTTAAAAACAAAATTAAGGAAAAATGGTCATTCTAGTAGTGACCAATAAAAAAAATTGAAGGGAAGAATAACACAAAAATGAAATATGGAAAACTATAGCACATAAACAAAAATAAATAAGAAAACAAAAATAGAAGGAAGACCAGAAAATAAAAAATTTAGAGTTCAGTAATCATTAAGTTCATGCATTTATATCTATGTCACCTAATCTGGTCTTTAAGATGCTAAAAGTTTCAAAGGTCAGTGGTTTAGTAAAGATGTCAGCTAGTTGGTTTTCAGTTGCTACAAGATATAGCTCAATGTCTCATTTAGTAATATGGTCCCTAATAAAGTGATGTCTTATGTCAATGTGATTAGATCTAGAATTTTGGATAGGATTTTTAAAAATACAGATGGCACTAGTTTTATCACATATAATTGACAGACATCACGTAGATGGTCCTTAATGAATTCAAGCTTGGGGATTTCTCTTACTAAGTCTTTTTGGGTTACGTTTCTAAAAGTTTTCATACTAGCATGACACAACCTCCTATGCCATAGCTAAGACTCATCAGTAATAGTTTTTAAGCAAAATAAAGTAGCACATTCCATATTACTTAAATTAAGCATATAGATGTTATTGATCCTTGCAAAATAGTATTATTATTTAAGGTTATAATGCAGGTGTTTGAAAAAACGTTTATGCTGAATCCTTTATCATAAAGCTGAGTGATGCTGAGCAAATTATGTTTTAAGCCATCAATAAGTAAAATTTTTTCAATCAAAAGGTTCTTGGAATGTTTGATTATACTTGCGCCCACCACTTTCCTGTTGGTGGTATCTTCAAGAGTGACCTTGCCTCCAGCCCTAGCCTCCAATAAAATGAATTGATTAGCATCTCCAATCATATGACATAACCATATGCTATCTAGGTACCACATGCTCTCATGAGGTTTTGTGTGAGAGCAAAACTACAAAATCATCAAATATTAGATTTAGGAACCTAATTAAGTTTGGGTCCTTTCTTATGGAAAGAAGAATGTAATGAATGTGCATTATATTATGAATCATGCAATTTGGGTCTTCACACTAAATATGTTCTACGATGAATGGTGCACGTGTGGGAGATATGTCCTAACATGCCACATGAAAAATATCTAACACAAAGAAAAGGGTTTACTAATCTACTCTAGTTATAGTGCGTCTTCTTAAGTTTGAATAATGCATGTTGATATGGTAGATTATGAAATTCAAGCATTGTGGGCGGCTTTTTATTTTCTTTGAAAGAAATTAATTGAGTTTTTAAAAACTTATTTGAATTTTTAAGAATTGAAATTTATAATTTCAAAGCATGCTCCTTACTATCTGAATCAGTTGTAAGAGTATCTATGTCCTTATATGTAGTTTGGGCTTTAAATTTTTTAGGGAATCATGCTTGTTATTCAATTCAGAATACTTTTTGTTCAAAGCATTCAATTAATCTACTAATTTCATGTGATTGATATCAAGTGTAGAATGATCTATAATCAAAACTTCAAACTCTTTTTATAAGTTTAGATAATCCAATTTTGGGCTAGCATGTGATTTTTTAAGCTTTCTTTAAGATGAAAGAATTTTCTCAGAAACATTAAGCTATTGATCATATGTTAATTCACATATCTCTTCTTGATCAGAATGACCAAGATGATAATCCGCAATCAAACACAAGTTTGTTGTCTCATCTTCAGCTTTAGTTTTAGAGGAATCAAATTTAGAATCCGCCTAAAAAGCCTTTTGGATCCATTTCTTTTTCTTCCTGAACTTGGGTTTCTCCTCGCCCTTCTCCTTACTTAGGTGAGCCTTAAATATAGGGCAATCATCTTTTACATATCCCAGCTTTCTGCATTCAAAGAAAATCATATAAGAAGAAAATTTAGAATTTTTGCTATTCGTACCTTTATTCCTTTTTTTGGTGTTTTTTTTTCTTCCTTAAGAAGCTCTTGAATTGCCTTGTAATTAAAGTAACAACGTCACTATCAAAACTAGAAGAGTCAGTATCCAAATCATTAGCCTTTAATGATTCAGTTTTTTCCTTCTTTTTCTCCCCTATATCAAGTTGTCTTTGGTTCACTCCTTGCTCATAAGATATGAGTGATCTGAGTAAGTTATCTATAGAATAAATATTTAAATCCTTGGATTCAATTATATTAGTAATCTTAGCATCAAAGGAAATGGTAAACATCTCAAAATTTTATTCACTTTCTCATAGTTTTTAGTTCTCTTCATAAGGCATGTAGGGAGGTGAGTATTTATGTAAACCTAATATACATTTCAAATATTGACTCACTAGATTTCATATGAAAAATTTTGAAGTCATCAAGTAAAATATTCAAGCTAGATTGCTTAACTTCACTCGTGTCTTCATAAATAATACATAATCTATCAGAGATTTCTTTACCAGTTATACATGTTAAAACGTACATGTAATCTTTAGATTTCAATCCACATACAAATAAATTTAAATATTTTACATTAAATTGTGCTAGATCTCTATCTTCAAATGTCCATTCAGAAAAAGGAAGATAGTTTTTATGCTATATGTTTCACATGTTAGTGCAGAATAATCTTCTTTTATAAGCATCCACATACAATAATCTATAGATTACAAAAAGGTGGACATGCAAGTTTTCCAAAAATTAAATGGTATATTATCAAAAAAGGGAGGTCGATTAATGGAATACACTTTTACCGTATTCCATTACAAAAGTTAGCCATGGATCAAAATTAAATTTTTTTTAAACTAAATTTTATGAATCCTGCTATGATATCACTTAAAAGTTTGTTAGAGTTTTGAAGCCCTTATGAACAAGCTCGAAGCTAACCAAGAGGGGGGGGGGGGGGTAAATTATTGGTTTAAAAAATTCTTAAACAAAAGGCAAGATCTGTTTAAAACCTTTTTGAATATTTTAAATCAAACATGATCAATCTTTGATAATTAAGTGATTAACAAAACAATTCGAGGACTTTAATCATACAATCAACTATAGAAAATTAAAGTGCAGAAATTAAAATATATGAAAGTAATAAGAAAACACACACCATATTTTATATTGGTTCGATCAACCTGGCCTACATCCACTCCTCGGAGGAACCCACCAAGTATTGCACTAAAATTGTAGTATCTCTCCTTTTGCTTCCATAGTAAGAAAGAGAAACCCTTATAAAATCATTTTCACCGACCCCGATGAGACAGAGAACCCAACATCCTTTGCTTCCTCCTGAATTAGGCAAAGAACCCCAACACTTTTTGCTTCCTCCTGAATAGGTAGAGAACCTTGATTTAGTGTTCATGAAGACCTCCCTAGAGCCCCCAAGGAGCTAAGGATGATAATTGGAGAAGACAACTTGAATCTTTACTTAGAGTAACCTTTATGAACACCTCATAACCCCCCCCCTCACTAAATTCTCTCTCTCTCTCTCTCTCTCTCTCAAGCTCTCCTTCTCCTTTTCTAAGCTCTCTTCAGTAAGGATAACAATAGAGATATTTCCATCAATAACAAAGAGAGCTTAAAAAGAAGGCCTTAAAAAATGCCCTAATTTTTAACTTGTCATCAAAGATCATCTAGGATGATTGACAAATTGTCATATACGATTAAATTAAATAAGCCCTTCCAGCCATGATGATTTGGGTTTGTTATACGATTAGAACACAATGTTTATTCTGATTATCCAAGAATATTTGAACATCATCCTATACGATTAGTTCAAAATCATACTTTATTGTCCAAAAGATAGTTTGGGATGTCTATGAGATAATTCAGGATGATATAAAAATATAATTAATCATCCAAGACAATGTGTATACTATCCCATATATTTAGTTCAAAATCATGCAATATCATCTAGCAGATAGTTTGGACATCCAAGAGATTCAAGAGAGAACTAAGGTTTTTCATACAAATCATCCAGTACAATTTTATAATCGTCCAAGATGATATGATCGATCAATCTAACCTTAATTACTTTCCTTAATTATCTAATTAATTTATTCATGATTGATACAAATTTTCTAGGACAATCATGATCATCTTGTACAATTAGTACAATTTTTAGAGATTAAAATCTTGCCTAAATGAAATTTTCAGCTCATTTTTGTGAGTGTATCATCCAGAATGATGGGAGTATCATCTAGGATTATTTGCTTAAGCAAGCTTACATAACCTAGATGTCATAATTAGGGTTTTTATTTTGATTGATCATCCATAATGATATAACATTTTCATGTATGATATGATCAAACATAAAAAATTCTAACTCACTAAATTTCTTCTCCTGAGTGTGTGTGTTAAATGTTACTTAGCTTTAGGATCTAATAAAGTACATTTGACTAAATAAAATGTAAAAAAATGTATTCAAATAGAAATTACATACTAACTCAATCCTAGTCTACCAAATCTTGAGCTGATTGAAGTTTTAAGTGAACTTGTGGACCTGAAAGGTTAATGAGTTAGGCACATAAAATAGATATGCATGAATGGAAGTATTCAAGGAATAATAATATTTGTTATCATCAAAATCATAGTACTTGAGTCCAGATCTACAATAGTTCCTCTCCAACTTATTCTTGCAAATAGTTTTGATGCATTATAAACTGAACAATTAAATATTCAAGTCCCCAATGGAGATTTGGATTATGTAGAAACCTATATTTCTAATCAGTCTGATGAACCCCAACAGACTCCTCTTATTGCTTCCTCCTCTAAGCAAGCATCCTCCAATCATAAAGCAAACTCCCCAACTAAGAAACCAAAAGCCAAATTAGCTAAGAAGGCTAAACCTTCTTGGTAGTTATATCTTTCCCCCTTTTGCTTCCTGGAATGTGAGGGGGTTTAATAACCCCAACAAAGTTAAAATGTGTAAAGATATTATTAGCTCGTATAATTTCAAGCTTATTTGCATTCTATAAGCTAACATTTAGCAAGCTATGGCTTCGGACTCCTAGTTTTCTTACTCTTATGTTATTTTTTAAATGGAGAATAACTGTGATAACTTTAGATGCTCTAATCCTAGTTGGATTTGGCTGAAATGAGATTCTTCTCAATTGTTATTTTCTCCAACTTTCATTTTCTCTCAAGTGATTCATGGCATCTTCATGGTGGGTTTCTTACCCCCCGCCCTTTCTTTTCAATGATTTATGCTGCTAACCTAGCTAAAGACAGGAAAGATCTATGGGAAAATCTTAAGGATTTATCATCTGGTATTGAGCATCCTGGTATTATCATGGGGGACTTCAATTATTGCAGAATCAATTTTAAAAAAATTGGTGGCAGTTCTTTACCTACTGGAAAGTTGGGTAAGCTTAATAGCACTATTTTTGACTGTGGCATGCAAGACCTTGCTTCTTTTGGGATTTTTTTTACCTGATATTGATATTCCCATTCACATCAAACTTAATAGGACTTTGGTTAATGTTATTTTCTTAGATTTTTATCCCTCTGCTTATTACAAGGTGCTCCTTCATTTGGTTCCGATCATTCCCCTATGATTTTGATGGATTATCCGATAAAGAAAAACTTCTCTAGGTTCATGTTTAAAATTTTTTGTATTAATATGGATGATTTTTGGGATGAAATATTGTCAGTGTTTGATAGACCTTCTACTAGTCCAATTACCTCCTTTTATAGATATTTACAACATCTTAAAAAAGCTCTTAGAGTGAAAAAATGGGCTTCCTCCAATTTCCTTTCTAGCTCTATCTTAGAGGCTACAAACTTCCAACTTCAGTGTATCTCTGATCTTCAGCTAAATCCTCTAGATCATGAGCTTAATGCTTCTCTTAAAATTATCAATGGAAATTTAGCAAGTTTACAAGCCTCTTGGGCTTCTTCGATTTCTCAAAGAGCTAAGTCCTATTGGCAATCTAATGGTGAAGATGATATTGGCTTCCTTTTTTCTAAGATTAGATCTAGGAAGAATATAAACAATAGTAAAGAGATTACATCTCCTTTGGGTCTTCACTCACATCAGGATATTGCTAACGCTTTGATTGATCATTTCAAAGAGATTTTTAATGACCCTAAGCCCATTAATGAGAGCTCTTATAATATTCCTGCTGGCAACATAATTCCCCCTCACCTTCTTGAGGTCATTATTGCTCTAGTTTCTAATTAAGAGATTAAGGTTGTTGTGTTTGCTAGGGTTTCTTCCTCAGCTTCGGGTGTAGATGGTTTCTCCTTTACTTTTTATCAACAAACTTGGCACATTGTTGGATATCAGCTATGCAAATATGTTAAATATTTCTTTACATCTAGCTACTTTCTTAGGGGAACTAAAGCTACTGCCATTAACCTTGTCCCTAAGGATACTCATTCCTCTAGTACTTCAGATTACAGACATATTTTATTGTGTAATTTATTTTACAAGATTATTACCAAGATTTTAGCAAATATATTGAAACTTACCTTACCTTTTATTATTTAGGAGAACCAATCTGGATTCATTGCTAAAAGTGCTATACTGATAATATTATCCATGCCTCTAAGGTTCTCAAAGAATTTAATGTCTCTCAAAAGCTCTTTTGTGTCAAGCTTGACATCAAAAAAGCATTTGATTCTATCTCGTGTTTTTCCTTCTTAACAGGCTAAAGCAAAAAGGTTTTTCGGGCTGTTTTATTAAAAGAATTAGGGGGTGCATTTCTGAGGTGCATTTCTCTATTTGCCTTAATGGCTCATTGGAAGGTTTCTTTAATTGAACATTGGGCCTTTGACAAGGTTATCCTTTATCCCCATTTCTTTTTTGCATTTTCATGGATGGGTTATCCTCTTGCCTACATTATCAAAGTAAACGTACTTTTATGGGTTAAAACATAAGAATTTTGGCCTCAAGCCTCTCATGTATGCTAATGGCCTCTTAGTTTTTAGTGTTGCATTCTTATATAATGCTAGCTGCTTGAAGAGCTACCTTCAAAAATTTTTGGATGCCTCTGGTCTTTGTATAAATCTTATTAAAAGTTCCATTTTATTTTCTAAAAATGTTAAAAATACTATTGAGATTGCTGCCTTTGTTGGAATCTCTCAAGTTGACTCATCTCTTACTTATCTGGGGCTTCCTATTGCTTCTAACATACTAAATTTCACTCACTTCCAACCCTTTTAAGCAGAATATCTGCTCTACTTGATGAAAGTCCGTATAGGTTACTTGACCTAAAATAATTTGTTGCGACTCGAGCTCACGAGTTTTATATTTTTTATGATAACAAACATTTTTATATCTCATAGTATTTTTTATTCTATATTTATTTGTATGTTTACTAAAATTTTAGGAATACCATGCAACATCAAATAAAGAATCAAAGCTCAAGATTTGATTGAATAATATTATGTTGTAAAGGGTCTGTATTTTCCATTGATGTAATTTTGATTTCTTGAGTCAAGTCCTACAAGGGAGTATGCTTGCTTGGTGACCATGGACACACACACTCAAGGGAGTGAGATCTAGTCAAATCCAAAAGATTAAGTTTTTTAACTAATCATACTGGATGATTTTGGATCGTCTAGGATGATCCTTTATGATCTTGGAAAAGAGCCGCCAATGACAATTTAGGCAAAGATTAAAGTTTAAAATTTTGTTCTAATCGTCTCGGATGATCAGATCATCCCGAATGATCAATACAAATCATGCCTAAATTGATCATGTGATTAGGAAAATAATTATCGTTAAATTTTTCAATCTGATCGTCTTGGACGATCTATATATCATACAGGACGATGTTTTCCATCAAACTTTATTATCCTAAACTATAAATACCATAATTTCCCTTCTAATTGTCTAGGACAATCCACAATATCATCCTGGATGATCTGTACAAATTTGTACTGATCATCTTGGACTATCCTAATATCGTCCGGGACAATCAGGTCAAAATCTGCACATCTTACGTGATGATCCTGCGATCATCCAGGATGATATTTTGTTCCAGAATTGATCTTTTAGTGTTTTCTTAAGCCCTCTTTTTAAGAACATCGTACGGGACGTTTTGTATGCAGGTGAAACGATAGTGCTAAACGCTGAAAACAAGAAGAAATGAGGCATAGTTGGTAACAAAAGCAATGACTTATCAAGCAAATTGGAAAGCCCACTAAAGCACAAGCATAAGCATCAACAAAAATAGAATAAAGGTAAAAATGATAAGAATATTAAGATTTCTTCTGATGTTATTTTCTTTGGATGTAGGAAACCTGAATATACGAAAAATCAGTGCCCTAATTTGAGAACTCTTCCTATAAAATAAAAGGATAAAGCTAAGAAAATTGTAGAAAGGGCAAATAATGAAAAACAAAAAAGCTCCTGGGCAGACTTGGCTTCTGAATCATCATACCATGAGCAAGAAGGTGTTTAAAGCCTTCTTTATATGTTTATTAATTTGTTTAGTGTTTTAGTTTTGATTATTTTAAGTGTTTTCTTTTGTTTTTATTTTTTCTTTATCTTAATTATTGTATTATTTTTTTTTATTTTGTAAAGTTTTCTTTGATCAACACACACACAAATCACCTTTTTGTTTCCTATACACTTTAAAAAACTCAATTTTAAAAAAAAAAATATCATTTTTCTATGAAAAAACTTCCTCCTACTTTTCTTGAATTCTTATGTAAGTTATGGTTGACTTCTCTAAAAATAGTCAAAGAAAGGAAACTCATGATTTTGTCTCACTATCTCTTTTCTTAAAAAGGTTATTCTACTTATGATTCAAAATCTCCATCATATTACAAATTGAATTCTAAAATTGAACTTTTCTCACTCCCTACATTTTGTCTATTGCATGGGGATCTTTTGGAAGTTGTTAAATCAACTTCATAATTTTTTTAATCAAGTAGTTCATTTTATAAATAGAATGAGTTTGCTTTTATTTTTAAAATTTTAGAAAGGTGGCACTTTTGATTAAAAAAAGTGGCCAATAATGCCAAATCAAATGATGCACAATGACGCCAAATTGAGAAAGATACACAAAGTGTATAAAAATTTTTTAGACGGGCAAAGTGCCCCAAACAAGTGACAAGAGGCTTAAAATGAGCCCACAAAAAGTAAGCCTGCCTTTCTTGTACTTCTTAAAGCTTAAGAAAACCCTTAATATTTTTTATATTTGAGCTTAAAAATCTTGATTTCTGATTCATCAATTTTTGCATTAATCTTCTATTAGATATGTTTTATGAAAGGAGTTTTGAAAAAAAATTGATGCTTCTTTTTCTAATTTGTTCTTTGATTTAGATATTGGATTAAAAAGTTTTTGAGCCTTTAAAGGAAATTGAGCTTGGATTAACAATTTATGAATTTCTAACCTTTATGGGTTATGCGTTGTCAATACATTCCTTATTGAGTTTTTCGAAAAAAATCAAGAGGTAACTTTGTCATTTCAAGAATATTTGCTTTGTTTTCTTCACCATATGAGGGATCATTTTGTTCATTTTTTTATTGTTCTGATTGTTTGTGCCCCTCCTCTTTTTAATAATGTCAAAGGGGGAGAACATGTTATTTTTTTGTTTTGGTTATTTATTTTGTGTTACTTATTTTATTTTAAAATAAAAATTAAAAAAAGGAAAGTTTTGTTTTCCCCTGTTGTTAAATTTTTATCTTAATAAGGGAGAGTTTGGGAAAAAATACTTTTAGTTTTCCACTTCACTAATAATGTTTGTCATCATAAAAAAGAGGGAGATTATTGTGACTCAAGCTCACGAGTTTTATATTTTTGATGAAAATAAATATTTTTATATCTCATAGTATTTTTTATTCTTTAATTATTCGGGTGTTTACTAATATTTTAGGAATACCATCCAACCTAAAATAAAGAATCAAAGCTCAAGATTTGATTAAATAATATGTTGTTGTAAATGGCCTGTATTTTCAATTGATGTAATTTTGATTTCTTGAGTCTAATCCTATAAGGGAGTATGCTTACTTGGTGACCATGGAGACACTCACTGAAGGGAGTGAGATCTAGTCAAATCCAGAAGATCAAGTTTTGAACTAATCGTACTAGATGATTTTGGATCATCCAGGACGATCCTTTATGATCTTGGAAAAGAGCCGCCTATGATAATTTAGGCAAAGATTTAAGTTTAAAATTTTGTTCTAATCGTCCTAGATGACTAGATCATCCCGGGCAATCAATATAAATCATACCTAAATTGATCATGTGATTAGGGGATTAATTTTGGTTAAATTTTTCAATCCAATCGTATTGGACGATCTGTATATCGTACAGGATAATATTTGCCGATATACTTGATTGTCCTAAAATATTTTAAGAAAAAATACAATAATTTCTCTTCTAATCATCCAGGATGATATTGGATGATATGTGCAAATTTGTACTAATCATCCTGTACTATCCTAATATCGTCTAGGACTATCAGGTCAAATTCTGCACATCATACGGGACGATCCTACAATCGTCCAGGATGATATTTTGTGCCAGAATTTAGTTTTTCGTATTTTTTAAAGCCCTCTTTTTAAGCGCATCGTACGGGACGATCCTGAGATCATTCTGGAAGATATTTGGGGCCAAAATTAAGTTTTTAAAGGTGCTCTTTTTAGGCACATCATACAGGACTATCCTGTGATAGTCTTGAAAGATTTTTACCTCAAAGAATAATTTTTAGGGTTTCTTAAAGCCCTCTCTTTAAGCTTTTGTCAAGTTGCTTGATATGTGTCTTTGGCAGCCATTGAGGCTTCATTTCTTTTGGAGAAAATTTGAAGAGATAGCTTGAAAGGGAGAGAGAAAAGGGTGGAGTTTGAGAGAGGGATAAGATCCTTTGAGGGGGTTTCAAGGGAGTGTGGAGGGGGTTTCACACAGTTGCTCCTGCAAGCTTGTGCCTTAGTACCATCGGATTCAAGGCTCGTCATGAGGAAAGTTTTAGGAAGAAGAATATCTCTTTGGTGTTAAAAGAACCGGCTATTTCGCCGCACCGGGGAAGGTGGTGTTGAGTCTAGTAATTAGGTTGTTAAGCCTAAGT
>NW_021319440.1:36187-38644 GCF_001605985.2 Dendrobium catenatum
TTTGGTTTTTAAAATTTCAGAAAGGTGGCACTTTTGATTAAAAAAAAGTGGTCAATGACGTCACATCAAAAGATGCGCAATGACACCAAATTGAGAAAGATACAAAAGTGTATCAAAAATTTAGAGATGTACAAAGTGCGCCAAACAACTGATAAGATATATAAAATGAGACCAAAAAAAGTGAGATTGCCTTTCTTGTACTTCTTAAAGCTCAAGAAAACCCTTTATATTTTTGATACTTTAGCTTGAAATTTATGATTTATGATTCACCAAATTTTCCATTAATCTTCTATTAGATATGTTTCATGAAAAGAGTTTTAAAAAATATTACTATTTCTTTTTATAATTTGTTTATTAATTTAGATATTGGATTAAAAAGTTTTTGAGGCTTTAAAAGAACTTGTGCATGGATTAATAATTTTCGAATTTCTAATCTTTCTAGATTATGCATTATCAATACATTCCTTATTGAGTTTTTGGAAAAAAATCAAGATGTAACTTTCTCATTTCAAGAATATTTGATTTGTTTTCTTCACCATATGAGGGATTATTTTGTTCATTTTTTTATTATTCTGATTGTTTGTACACCTCTTCTTTTTAATAATGTCAAAGGGGGAGAACATGTTATTTTTTTTGTTTTGGTTATTAATTTTGTGTTACTTATTTTATTTTAAAATAAAAATTAAAAAAAGGAAAGTTTGTTTTCCCCTATTGTTAAATTCTTATCTTAGTGAGGGGGAGTTTGGGAGAAAATATTTTTAGTTTTTCACTTCACTAATAATGTTTGTCATCATCAAAAAGATGGAGATTGTTGCGACTCGAGCTCACGAGTTTTATATTTTTGATGATAACAAACATTTTTATATCTCATAGTATTTTTTATTCTATATTTGTTTATTTGTTTACTAACATTTTAGGAATACCATGCAACATCAAATAAATAATCAGAGCTCAAGATTTGATTGGATAATATTATGTTGTAAAGGGTTTGTATTATCCATTGATGTAATTTTGAATTCTTGAGTCAAGTCCTATAAGGGAGTATGCTTGCTTAGTATTCAAACATACACACACTCAAGAGAGTGAGATCTAGTCAAATCCAGAATATTAAGTTTTGAACTAATCATACTGGACAATTTTGAATCGTCCAGGATGATCCTTTATGATCTTGGAAAAGAGCCGCCAATTACAATTTATGCAAATATTTAAGTTTAAATTTTTTTTATAATCGTCCCGGATGATCAGATCATCGCGGATGATCAATACAAATAATGCCTAAATTGATCATGTGATTAGGGGATCAATTATGGTTAAATTTTTTAATCTAATTGTCCTGGATGATCTGTATATCGTACAGGATGATGTTTGCAGACAGACTTGATTATCCTAAAATATTTTAAGAAAAAATACCATAATTTTTGTTCTAATCATCTAGGACGATCCAAAATATCATCCTGGAATATCTGTACAAATTTGTACTGATCGTCCAGGACTATCCTAATATCGTCCGAGACTATCAAGTCAAATTCTGCACATCGTATGGGATGATCTTGCGATCGTCCAGAATGATATTTTATTCCATGATTAAATTTTTAGTATTTTCTAAAGCCCTCATTTTAAGTGCATCATATGGGACGATCCTAAGATCATCCTAGTTTTTAGGGTTTTCAAAAGTGCTCATTTTAGGCACATCGTACAAAACGGTCCTGCGATTGTCCTGGATAATTTTTACCGCCAAGATTAATTTTTAGGGTTTTTTAAAGTCTTTTATTTAAGCTTTGTCAAGACACTTGATATGTGTCTTTGGCAGCCATTGAGGCTTCATTTCTTCTGGAGAAAACTTGAAGAGAGACCATGAAAGGGAGAGAGGAAATGGTGAAGTTTGAGAGAGGGAGAAGATCCTTGGAGGGGGTTTCAAGGGAGTGTTGAGGGGGTTTCACACAATTACTCTGGAAATCTTACACTTTAGTACCATCGAATTCAAAGCTTATCTTCAGGAAAGTTTTGGGAAGAAGAAGATCTCTTTGGTGTCAAAGGACCCGGCTACTCCGTCGCACCGGGGAAGATGGAAGTGATTTTTTAAGGGCTTCTCCGCCTTGTTGTGGGAGCTAAAGGAGAGACATTGAGTTTAGTGCAATACTCAGAAAATGCCTCCAAGGAGTGGAGGTAGGTCAAGGTTTGACCGAATCACTATAAATCTGGTATGTTCTTTCCTTTATTATTTTCGTACTTTATTTTTCTTTGTGGTGAATTTTGGATTGGTTTTAGTTTTTATATAGATTAAGAAATTTTTTAAAATACCAATTCACCCCCTATTAGTTAACCTTGGGCAAGTTCATACAGGTTTAACATTCCTAACAAACTTTCATAATTATCCCAATGCTAACTAAGAAGGGGGGGGGGTGAATTGGTAATTTAAAAAACTTCTTGGTATATTAAAAAATTGTTTATATAATT
>NW_021319440.1:39258-43348 GCF_001605985.2 Dendrobium catenatum
CTCGTGGGGGGCGGGTAGGCGGCTTCTGAGCTTGGGAGGGTGGGCTCGGGAAGGCAGCCGGGCCGAAACGGTCTGGTAGGCGGGCAGCAAGCCGTCGGGGGGCGGTCAGGCAAGAAATGGTCTAACAGGCAGTTACATGTAGTTTAGCTCTTTAATTAATTATGTTTATTTTTGTAAGTTATTCTGATGGTTTATTTTTGCCAGACAGCTGCCGTAAACATTTTCCGGCGAACAAATTTTGCCAAAAAAATTTTCCAGTGTTTTTTTTATGGAATTTATTTGCAATGCTAGTTTTACCGTCGAAAAGGTTTCCATCGAAAAATCGTTGAAAACTTTCAAAATATGCAGAAAATGTATTTTATCCGCCAAAAAAATATGTTGATAATATGAGATATTTTTAAAGTGTGCTCTAATACTGAGGTGACTCACCTTTTGCTCCCATAGTAAGTCAGAGAAGCGTGTATAATTAATTTCTTTTCCACCAATCCCTAGTGCGGTATAGATCCGATGTCCTTTTATACCCTCCTAGTATTGGTAGAGAACCAACGTCCTTTCACACCCTCCTTGTGTTAGTAAAGAATTATCATCCTTTCATACCCTCCTGGTATTGGTAGGGAACCGTTGTCCTTTCACACCTTTTTTAGTGTTGGCAGAGAACCGGATCTTATCTAAAAATATTCTCTCGAGCAACTTCAAAGAAGTAAGAAAGAGATTTGATAAAATATACAAAGAGATCCTCACCTTTGTGCAACCTTGTGAACCCTTCATTAATTTCACTTACAAGATCTCTTCCCACACTCTCAAACACTCTCCCAAAACACTCTCACACTTACGATTAGTTTTAAAAAATTATAATTTTTATACTCCCCTAATGTGCGTGTACATGGTTACCCAATTAAAATTAATCTCTCTGAGCTCAAGAAAAATATAAAAAGTATAGACTTCAAATACAATAAATCATAATCTAATCTGTCTTGAAGTCTTTTGCAGTCTAGAGTATGATTTCTTTGAAATGTTAGTACAAACAAATAATAAAAGCAAAATTTTCAATATGTGTTAGGAGAAACAGTAATCAACACAATAAGATTTTGGAATCATCAAAAACACACATGTGGTATAAAAATATAGTTATAAAAACTAAGTTGCAACACTTGATGGTTGGAAAGTATAGTTTCTTTCTTTTATAGATAGAGTTTAATTTTTGAAGTTTTCAATCAATAATACTCTGGCCTATTGGATTAGAGGATCCATAATACCTAAAGCCTGGCGAAAAAACATTTCTAAACTCTGCTCTAAATTTTTATCCTTTGGCAACATTAAAGAAGAAAAGTTGCATCTTATTTCCTAGAATTCTATGACTAGGCTGAAATGCAAAGGTGGCTTAGGGCTTCCTTCATTTGATTCTCTTTATCATAGTCTGGCTTGTTTTTTTATTTAGCGTATGTATATATTTAACACTATTTTAGGTACCTGGTTTAGAGCAAAATTTGAATCCCCATTGAAGCTGCCTCCTGCCTTGGCTTCCAGATTTTGGAAGCTTATTAGTCAATATGTGCAAAGTATTAAAATTTCCATGTCTTATTCTTTCCCCTAACTGCAATTTCTCCATGCTACGAGACCCTTGGTGTAATAGATCTCTTTTATCTAATTCTTTCACTTCAAATAGATTGTCTCACCTCTCAATTAATGATTTCATCATCAATGGGCAATGGTCTCTCCCGGATTACATTCCAGATTAAGTTAGGCTACTTTTTTTAGGATTAAAATTGAGGAGCAACCGGCTTTGGCCTGGAACAACTCCTGCATCCCCTCATTCAAGATTTTTACTTCTCATTTCTATTCCAATTTGGATGATGTTGCTTGGTGTAAATTTATTTGGCATAAGAAACATGCTATTCAATTCGCCTGTTATGCTTGGATGGAAGTTTTGGGAAAATTAAAAAGTGTTGATCTCTTAATCTACAGGGGGGATTCTGACAATTCCCTCATGTTCCTTTTGCCTTGACAACTATGAATCTCATGCCCATCTATTTTTTCAATGTGACTACACTTTTTTTGGTTCTTAACAGTTTACTATCTTAGCTCGACAATTTTTATCTCAGGCCTAATCTATTGCAAACTTATGATTACTTTGATAATTTTTGGCACTTCAACCAAAATAAAAAGGTTTTCTGCTTTCTTACTGTCTCTTGTACCATTTATTATCTTTGGAGGGAAAGGAATAATATGAGGTTTACTAATTCTTGGGAGAGCCCAACTGTTGTTAAAGCTTGTATCATTTATGTTATTCGTGCAAAAACTAAGAATTGGTCCTTTCTTGATTAGATTAAAGACTTGGTTTTGGAAATTTTGGGCTAATGCTTTCAGATCCGCTTGTTTTTTTTATTATTTTGGTGTTTGTTAAGCTGGACATTATTGGGCTTCTTGGCAACTTATGATTTTGTTTATTATGGGAATTATCTGCTTTGGACCTTTCATGTTGGTCCTGCTTCCTTCAGGTTCAGTTGGTACCACTTTGTCTTCTTCGGTTGCTATTATTTTGGAGGTTTATTTTTTTGGATTTACATGCACAAATATTGAAAGCAGGTTTTGTTTAGCTATTTTTTTGTTTATGGACAATAATGAGCCAAAATCTACATCATAACATTCCTTTCTTGGAAGGCTTATGGAAACCAAGGAGTTTTGTCTAATGGTGGTTCTGCTTGTTCTGCTGCTGTGATGGTTCTGCTATTATTAGATTTATAACAATGAGATTCAATCTCAACCATCAGATTAAAGGTTTTCAAAGGGGTTCAATCGTTGCCGTCAGATTAAAGCTTTTGAAGGGTTGCCTCCTTCTATTGCTGCTGGAGGGTGGGGGTTGGTTCAAAAAAAAAAAGGCACGCTTCACTTATTCGATTCTTGCAAGTAGAAGGAATGGTTCAAGGCCCTTTCCCTCCCACCTCACGCTCTTCGGGTGAATTATTACATCCGGTGACCGGACTGTTCGGACACCAATCCAGATGCGCCATGTCACCCAGATGTTGACCTTGATTTTTACCAAATCCCTGGGTCCAGAGAGTTGACTTGGTCAAATTGACCAAGCCAAGTCTCAAGACCTCTCCGAATTAATTTCTTGGGTCAAACTGAGCATGTTGAGCCCAGACCCAAGTCGTGGGTCAACCTGGTTGATTAGGTTAACCAGGGCTGACCCAAATTGACACAAACACCTTCTAATTGATCTCAAATGCATTTCATGGCTTCTAGGCTTGACCTCTCACCTCCCCTGGGTCCCATGGGTCCCATTGGTTAGACCAAGTCTCTTGAGCTCATACCCATGCCCTGGGTCAACCTAGTTGACCAGGTCAACCCAGGTTGACCCATTTGGCCATTTTGAGTCTAAATCAAATTCAAGTCCATTCAAACCTATTATTGGCTCGACCCACCACCCTCCTTCACCTAATTGACTAGGTTGACCAAGTCAAATCTTGACTTGGTCAAACCCAACCTTAATTAGGTTCAATTGACCTATTTAATCCAAATAAAACCTATTAAATGCATTGAATTAATTCCCTTTAGCCCTAATTTCAAAGCCACGGCTCTTTCAAGCTAAATTCCCTCCAAATAACCTCTTGATTCAATCTTTGCCGTGGATGAGAAGTTTAAGTCCTTTAAATAAGAGAAATTAGGGCGTTTTATGGACTTTTTCTCTCTAACTCTTACACCATGCCCTCCTAGCCCGAGGATCTTTGTGTAAGAGCTCTTCCCATATTTCCTCACCGTCCCTGACCCAACCCCGCCGTCAAGGCCTCGTCGATGGTGAGATCTCCGGCCAACCAAACTCTCAAAGCTTCCTAGATGTTTTCTGATCGATCCAAGGCATCTCAAAGTGCGATTTCTTCTACAAATAGGAGCATGGACAATCTATAAGTGCAACAAGCCCAAGATCTCCCGAATCCATCGTGTGGATTAGCTAAAATCGCAAACCCTAGTTCATAATACTTAGATCTAAATAACTTCGTGTACAATGCATTATAGGCCACGATCTTGGTCCCCCATGACTTCTGTTCATATGTACATTTTAAGTTTAAAAATTTGTAAAGTTTCGTCA
>NW_021319441.1:0-6541 GCF_001605985.2 Dendrobium catenatum
GCGTATGTATTTTTGTTGTATAATTCTCATTCAGTGAGTTTCTGAAACTACATTTACTACTTTAAATTTTCAGTAAATGATTGGTTAAAAGTATATTGGGAATAGATTAGATAGTGTGACTTTGCTGAGCGTTAGCTCACTATGGTTTTCTTCATAGTTTTTAGGTTTCTGGTAAGGGAAATGAGGTTGAAAATTAGCTGTTCAGGAATCTGATCTGAAGTTATGAGGTATTGTTATATCTGCTTTTGTACAGTCATGTGCTAGTTTTACTATCAGTTTCTATAATATTTTGTATGTAGCTTGTACTGAATAATATGATGATTTTGATGAATGAAAATAAATTTGTGGAAGACGTTTTTATATTCGATGCTAGTAGCTCGTAGTTCAATATATTTCAATGGCTTATCGGCGAAACTCAGAAAAATAAATTCCAAAACTAATCTGGGGTTATTTCGTCACGCTCAACACGATAGACTTGTCCTTGTTTGGTTTGGACTTTACAAGTACTTCTTGCGATATAAAAAAATGAAATTGCCCATCAAATCTTTCTTTATCCGCTTTTGGCGTTGAAGGTTAGTGGGAATGAAAGTGGTTAGGAAATATGTAGCTCCAAAGATGGATACAAATGATGAGTTCTTGTTATTTTATTATAAATCTTGTCTCATTCTCACTTGTTTGAGTTTAGATCGTTGGTAAATCATGTTGTAGTTTGTTTTGGAAGATACTTGGTAACTTTAGTTTTCATGTAGAATATTGTACGAATTCAGTATAACTGTTGGTTTTAAAACAGCCGGAAAAGACTTTTTGTGAAATTATTTTTTGCATGGAGAGAAATCTACGATATCCTTTGTGAATATTTTTAATGGAAAAGCTTTATGAATATTTCTTGTTTGACAGTTTAATAGATTCACCCCACGTAAAAATTTTGTTTGTTTTGTGTTGGAAGAGGAGATAGATACTTTCATAATCATGCGCAAATGGGTTACTCGTTTTCGTACTAGTTCGTCTGCTTTTGCAGTAAGTGCCAGCTATGACGACTCCTGTTGTGAATTTACGACTATTCCTGCTCATGATATTCGGCAGACTGTTGGAGTAGTCTTGTGCATCGATCGCCATTAACCCCTAGGTCTTCCCAAGTGATAACTGAATCTGGCATGCTGTGTTCGCTGCTTTTGAGGCGAGGGAGTGAAAGATCAATTGAATAACGCACCTGGTGTAGTTTGTGTGATAGGTCGATAGTGGGTACAGATGTAGTGAGATAGTCGATGTGGTGAGTTCAGTCCGGTGTGTCTTTGCTGTGCGGAGGGTGGGTGTGACGAGAATCGGCATGAGCGCCCAGTGTTCTAGGGCCGAGGCGTGTGGACGCGTGGGAGAGGTAAAACCAACGCTCGATAGAGAAGAAGAAATTGCGACGAGTTCGCGTTCGATTCCCGATAAGCGTCGTGAAGGTTGGAAAGTTTTAACAAAACAGTCATGATCCGCGCCTCCCGGTTATCTATGTTATGAAAAGACGGAAGATGTACCAGAAATTCTTTGGAGAACACGCCGTGATAGTTGGAGTAGTTGTTGCTTCCCGGTTTCTGATCTTGAAGAACATTACTTCCGAGACAAGCTAAGAAGGGTCCTTCGTCGCAAGGGAGGATTGGTGACTGCAGAACTTGAATCGGAAATGCGTCATATCGCAAGCGAGTCAGCCGAGAAATTATTAGGTGTTTTTATTCTCTATTTCCAGTAGCATTCGACGCATCATATTTATAGGTAATACTTAAAATTATTTATTAATTTACTCATATTAATATTTAATTTTAAAACACATACAAAAATATATCAACTTTTTAGATTGCTCTTTATTACACTTCCATCTATCATGCCAGACACACAAATATGAGGGCACACATACATAAGAAGCACATATGATAATGTCAATTATTAAAAGTATACGTACAATACAAATACAAGTTTGGAAATGGTATTGAATAAGTTTTTTTTAATTTAAAATTTGTGCCAAAATTTATAAGTATAATATTAAAAGTAATTTAGAAATAATCAGTTATTTTAGCTTAGAATTTTTTGCTTAAAATTATTTAAAACAATTAGGATGGTCAAGAGTGGCTATCAAGGTTGTGTATCAGGCATTGAGAGAGCAGACTTGCTATCGAGCAGTTCAGACTCGATGTTATAGCATAAGTATCGGACGTCTGTCACCGATGTTAAAGGGCATTGTGTGTCGATGTCTAAGGCGACGCTGAATAAGATGAGCTGGCAAGTGGTGGGTATATGAAATTGGCTATACGGCTTCGAGCATCATTGTCAAGATGTGTAGCAGACTTTGATGTTAGAGACTGATTTTGAAAATGCGGATATTATAGATCGGTGTCAGACGTAAATCGGTTGAGATGCATCGGGCATTCTGGTGAACCAAGTTCATAACCCGCCAAAATGAAAAAAAAAAGAGATATTTGATGATGAGTATTGTGTTTGGGCAATTTAATTTGGTGTTGTGGATAGAAAATAAGAAATTTAGTTTTTTAATATTTTATAAACTAAAAAATTTTAATCAGATTATGGCTAATAACATGTGCAAGATACATGAGTGGCCAATATTATTAAAAGTATTATAGGATAGAAAAAATTTTTCAAGAATATCGCAATTCTCAATTTTTGTTAAATTCTGTCTGATCAAATTTATATAAAAATACTAAAAAATAAATCATTGAAATAAAATAGATAAGATTACTTACTAAGATATTTGTAATTATAAAATTGTCTAATATTAAGAAAAATATCATAATAACAATACATCATACTTAGATGCTTTAGTTAAAAAGATTGGCAAAATGGATACACTAATGATTCCAGAAAATATCTAAACTCATTGCCAAGTCCTTAAGACTTCAAGTAAATAAGAAATCTCTATTTTTTTTTCAATATTTATAATGTTCATAAAAATGGGAAAAAATATTCATAAAAATATAGTATAAATTTTTTACAATAGGTGAAGAACGGTTACGATTAGACTTATTATATATATATATATATATATATATATATATAAAGGATTGGTAGTTAAATCCTATTTACATATTATTATTTTTTTGGCTAAATATTATAAAATTATCCAAAAAGTCATTTAATAATTATTTTTAATAAATTGTATTTAGTAACATCATAGTTCATTAAATCATAATATTTATATTAGATTATATGTTCAAAGCAAACAAAATCTCAAAGTACTTGTCGTGTTTATCATTATAATTCCAATATTGTATTTTATCAAACAAACAAAAATTACTGTATAAAGTCGTCTCATCTCAAATTATTTCTCTTCATAGTTCTCTTTTATTTTATGTTGGCTATTAACTTTCGCAATTAAACAATTTTCCGCGTTCCTCATAGTATTCTCGCATCATAAGTTAAAATACGATCAAGTTCTTTCTTTGAGTCAAATTAGGTTGTAATTCTACTTCAGTATATAAAGTTCTACTCACTACATCTTGCACATTAGGAATATAAGGCATATGTTATGATAAAACTAATATATAAATATATTTTCTAACTCTACCTATCATTTGGTTCAATATAATGAGGATTTAACTTTCTTTTTCTACCAAATCTTTCCATACATTTCAATGGACTGACCCTTCACAAATATAAAACCATGAATATTAAATTATACTATACAATGCTTCGGATCATAATATTTTGTCTATATATCTTATGCTGACTTCAATCCATCTCTGATAAGTTTTATTTTCTTAGCGGCACCATCAACTAATTTTGGTCCCGACAATCTCCTTTTTCCTTAACTTTAAAGGGGTTGTACACTTCTAACCATACAAAACTTCAAGCAATGTCATTCCAATACTATGATGAAAATTATTATAACTCCCAAGTTTAATAGCATAACAAGAATAATTATTTTCTTTTAATGATATTTCACTAAATACTTGGAATCCTTCAGGACTAAACCTGTCAATATTGGACCCGAACCTGACCCGGAATTTTCGGGTTTGGGTTGACCCGAACCCAAAGCGGGTCGGGTTTGGGTCCGGAAAACCGACCCGTTTGTAAAAACAGGTTAGGTTGGGGTTGACCCGACGGGTTGCCGGGTCAACCCGAAAACCCGTTTAATTTAAAAAATTTTAATTCCCGCCCTTGCCCGCTGCCCCAGCCCGAGCTGCCCACTGCCCCAGCCCGCATCCGCTGCCCAACATCCACTACCTTAGTAAACTTAGTCCATTCATAATAGCTTATATCTTATGAGGATCTAATGATATCCCACCCATACTCACTACCTTGCCATAAATAAATAAAATAGTTAGTTACAAGAATCACATTTTGAAAACTTTATAACTTATTTTATCTTAATATCTCCAATATCAATCACAAATGAGTTGCATGATTTTCTTCAGTTCTTGAATACGCTAATATAGCATCAATGAACACAATCACAGAATGATTTAAGTATGACTGAAATATATGGTTCATTAAATCTATGAATACACATATAATGCTAAATATTTGGTTCATTAAAATCTATAAAATACTAGCTGTGGCAAACATCATACTTGTTTGCGTGCTAGAATATACGCGCGATAAGGAGTTTGTAAATTTGGCGTCTAGCGTTGTACGAGTTTCCACGCACACAGCAGAAAAAGAAAGTGAACCATACAAGGTTTTTACGTGGGAAAACCCAAAGATGGAAAAAAAAACTCAGCGGGGCTCGTTCCAGTTGTCAAAGTTCTCACTAGTATTTGTTTGAAGTACAAAAGGTTGATCCGTCTTATCAATAAAGACGATCAATTTACAATCACTTGCTCACATTTACAAAGTTTTGCACAATTTCGTGCGCTTTCCCGAAAATCGGCAGAAGTTCCGCGTCTTCAAACGCAGGAAAGAGCTCCGGCGAGTGTCGATGAGGAGCTTCTTCCTTCTCCTCCTTCTCTCCTTCTTCTCTCTTTTCACTTAACCCCCCTTTATGAAGATGAGGGGCTCTATTATAGTTTTTCTGGAGTGGCATGGTTGGTAAATAGGTGTGAGATCAGGGCGAATAATGGAGTGGTTGAATGACGGCTGATATTGAATCATATTGATCATACACCGTCGTCAGCACATTTGAAGGCTTTAGTTGATTGTCGGAATCTGGCGATCTTGGGCTCGTTGGATTCGTCTCGTCGAAGCCGTTCGATTCGACTTAAGCTCCTCAAAATCAGAGACCGTTTGGTAACTCAAATTGTGGTTTCGAACCTTCCACAAGCGCTTTAGGTCCTTGATTTGGACTCTTTGGGCTCGGATTGAAAGTCAAATTTGGTGTCGTTGGGTTTGTATTTCTAAGACGCTCAGTTTGACTGTAAGTTTGCTGAAATCGGAGTTTAGGTGCTTCCGAATTTAATTTTTGAAGTTTCCAACTAACTTTTTGCCTTGAGATTCGTGCCCGATCAAGATAATTTTTGCAACGTATCAATACTAAATGGCATAAATCGAAACTCAATTATTATATATGTCTGGAATGATGTCTTTTCCATATCCTATGATTTCACCTTCAACTAATGATAGTCGATCTTAAATCTATCTTATAGATTATAAATGATTCGTTCAACTAATCAAACAAGTCATCGATTCTAGGTAATGAAATTTATTCTTAATTATCACAATGTTCAACTCTCTATAATCTATACGCATGCATTGTACAATCCTTCTTTTTCATAAATAATATAGGTGCACCCCTATGAAAATATATTAGGTTTGACGAAACCAGCTCTTGCAGTTGAACTTTCAAATCTTGTAACTCTTGTGGTGTCATCTTATAAGAAATTGTAGTTATAGGAGACGCATTAGGTGACACCTCAATACAAAACTTCACTTTTTGATCAAATGATAAATTTGATAATTCCTTATGAAACACATCAAAACATTCATTTATTACAAGAACCACTTTCAAAGGAAATAAAAATTTACTCTTGACCTGCACATGCAGGGGCGGAATCCCATTGGAGTCAAAGCAGTGAACTCAACCTTATAGTGTATAATAATTTTGCTTCCCTCCATCAGCCTAATGAAAGGCTTCTTCATCTGATGCATAATGAAAGAACAAATAGATTGCTCTCTCAAAATATTTATAAACTCTTTCCAAGTAATAAGGGAGATCAATCTGCCCCAAAGTTTCTCCCTATAATGACCTATCCACCAAAGCTCGGCTTTTAGGCATTACATCCCACCAAATATATTTTTTACACTCCATAGTTAATCCTCTATTATTTGGGGATCTAATATGGTGATCACTCCTACCATTTGTCCAAGAGCTCTTATAAGCATGATAAGTGTGAATCTAGTTCATAAGAACAAAGGTAATTGTACAAAAAAATACAATGCTAATTGAAACTAAAGAGAAAATGCAAGTATCAAATATGACTATCCATCTAAATTTTAGTAAATTTCTTAATTTTAATATATTTATAATGCATATTTAATCCATCAAAATAGAAAACACATAAAATAAGAGAATATTATTATAAATAACTTTAATGCACCTAAATGTACT
>NW_021319441.1:12492-15907 GCF_001605985.2 Dendrobium catenatum
TATTTCTCTACCGCCGCGAATACTCCAGGACGCAACATTATTATTTTTTTAATATTTATTTGATTTTAAATTAAATTTGTCCTACTATCATGTCCAAAGTACAAATATCCCAAAACTAGAGAGTTTCAGGCCTAAGTGAAGCCTTGTCTCCGTGTTTCTTTCTTATGGTCAAGACTTATAAGGTGGCTCTAATTATCCTCTAATTGCTCACCTAATTTTTTTTTCTTAAAAGAATATACAATTTAACTATATTGTTCATCTTCAATAAATACAGTTATCCATATTCTAAAAAATATATAATTTTTTTCATGCTCGGAGGGCATGATGGGAGTAGTCTTCAATGCTGTGGTATATGACTTTGAGGAGAAATTATTTAAACACAGTTTACCTTACGGACACCAATCATAATGCGTCATGTTAGTAGTTCCGAGCAGGGTAGTGAGCGGTACCGAGCCGTGTAACGAGCAGGGAGCAATGTGACGCATCTTGATTGATTGTTCGGCATCTGAACAAAATAATTTAATGACTTTGAGGCCCAATTTTTTCATTCGGGAGGCATACACGTGTGTAGTGTTCCAATTTTTATTTGGTCCGGTGAACGGACGTAGAGCTACGTTCAGCCGGCACTGAGATCGCGCCACGTAGCAGGCACAAAACCGCAGACCCGACCCGACGAATAGGGTATGTCGCCCGTGCGTTTTTTAAATCCATGACAACCCAGTATTACTAGGTATTGCTCGGTATTGCTAGGTATTTATCGATTTTGCTTGGCAATAACGAGAAATAACATTATGTGAAGGCAAATACCGAGCAATACCAAGTAATACTAAGCAATACCGAGTAATACCGAGTTTTTCTCATTATTGGTCTTCACATACCGGTATTTCTCATTATTGCCAAGCAATACCTAGTAATACCGAGCAAATACCGAGTAATATCTAGCAATACGCGAATATAGTAAGAGCACGTGGCGCGATCTCAGTGGTGACCGAAGGTAGAGCTACGTCCGGTCACCGGACCTAATAATTGTTCCATGAAATGGGAGGTGAAAAAGCCGCTTCTGAGAGTTCGAAGGCCACCTTAGCGTTCATTGTTGGCCTAAAAGCATACTGGGCTTGCCGGCCCGCATTGGCACATGCATTGCAAAGCCCAAAAGTTTTATAATACTTTCGTGCCGATATTTATATGATGGAAATGGCACTAAAGAGCAAAAAAATTAAAAGTTAAATAATAATTTAAATAAAATGTTTAAGATATTAGAATTTAATATTAAATTTTATATGTTTATAAACATACTACATTATTAAGTGAAATATATATACACCCATCAGTATTACCAGATAACTAATCGATATAATAAAAAATATAAATTTTTATAGTGATATATGGGTGAAGATTCCAATCATTTCATTTGCGTAATAGTTTAAGGAAATTGGTCAATCCAATAGCTAAAAATACAAAAATTTTAAAAAGTACTTATGCATTATCAAATTGAAACTTCAGTTTCGTTTGGGATGGCTTTTTTTCTGCTTCTTAATTTTATGTTTCTCATAATAAGCGGCCTAGTTCGTGAGCCAGTTCGAACTCGTAGAATAGAGCTCGAGCTCATACTCGAATTTGGTTAATTAATCCAGCTCAAGCTCATGTCAGAATTGGCTCGAGCTTGACTAGTCTCATTTATACTCCTACGCTCCACACAATAACCAGAACGATTCCCAGTATTGTTCTCATTACCAGTCCCATCACCAATCTCATTGTTCTTAATCTTAAAATTATCGCCATCTAAGACAATATATTTTTCATCAATTTTTCTCGATCTGTACCTACCTCTCTTCTTTCAATATCATGCACTCAAATTTCCTCTTTCTTCAAATAAGCAAATAGGACAAGTTTCTTGATGAGAAAGAAGTGGAAGTCTACATTTCAAAGAAGAAGACAATCGAAAGGCGAAAAACAATAGGAAACTCATATATTTGGCTTTCTTTATGACAGATTTCTTATTATTTTCTAAAATAATTTTCTAGTTCAAAATCTTTTAAAGCTATAATTTTGTACTAAAAAATTGCTTTTAAAAAAATAGTAAAACAGCCGTCCCAAATGAAGCCTTATGCTTTAAAACATCAAGAGGCGTTTTCAGCATGAATAGATATTGAGCCAACAGGCCAGCCCAGTTGGGCCCATACTGACAATCATGGTGTAATTGCTTCTTTCTTTTGGGGTTCGGCCCAAGCTGACAATAAGCTCAGCTTTCTAAATTTATGATGCACAATATATTGCCTTGAGTTTTACCTTTGTTTATTAGTCAATGCTTCTTTATGACACTGATAATAATAATAATTAATTAAATTAGATAATATTTTATCTATCAATCAACTACAAATATTGTATAATCATATAATTTAAGACACCGTTGGACTCCTTTTTCAACAGTTATATAGTTAAAAAGAATATTTTGATAAGAAGAACACAGTGACTCTAAAAAAGTCTTAATATAAGTCTAAATCTATCTAGATCAAGAAATAAAAATATAATTAAAAATTTCACGAGTGTCTCAATAAGAGGAATTAAATGTTCTTAAGATAAGTCAAATCAAACATCAATATCAATAGGCACTTAGATGCCTAAAGTACAATTTATAATAAGGGGATCGATATAAATCATTTGAAGTAGTGTTTAAAGTCTTAGTTAAAAATCAGAATGTCACTCTAAAAAATTATAAATAAACCCAATTTAGTGCACATGAGATAGTGCACATGAGAGAGATCATAAATTAGAGAGATAAAAATACAAATGTTATACCTATTGATTGAAATCTAGAATGATCGTTTGTAATCATTATCATCTAATCGTCATTGATTGACCATCATTGTCAAATCTTGCTCACTTGGCTACCTTCTCCTTACCTTCATCATTCTATGTCAACTGATACTGAAGTCTAAAGGGTTTAGATTTGACTTATATTAAGAAAGATAGAGATATACCTTCAAATATTTGATTTAGATGAGAATTTGACCCTTAACATGACACAATGGAGAAAACACGTTCATGTAGCTGGCCCCACATGGCGGGATAAAGGCTTGTTATTGTTGTTGTTGTTGATGACACAGAAGTCTGTTGCCACCTTCCATCTATTGACTTCAGCAATCATCATTGTCAGACTATTTTTGTCAATCGTTGACTAAGTGAGTGAGTGAGAGAGAGAGAGGGTTGGCAATTGGTACGGAGAAATCTCAATTGAAGAAATATTATTACGATTTGTAGGGGGGATTAAGTATAATCCCACACCGAAGATGGCTAAAATATAGATATAGCCATTGAAAAAACTTACTTAAGTGGTTGACCCTCTTTGACATATTTATGTTTTTTACGTCAAGCATAAATTTGACCACTAATATGTTAGGCCTAATTCTTACCA
>NW_021319442.1:0-58229 GCF_001605985.2 Dendrobium catenatum
ACGATTCGATTTTAGAATTAGAATTAAATCTCAATTTAAAAATCCCCAAAGAAAACTAATACTTTTAAAATATATTTTTTTAAAATTCCACCAACAATGCATCACTACTATCTTCATATAAAGCAGGAATTGTAGTAGTTCTTAGTGACTGCAAAGGGAGATTTTTGTACTCTTATGGGAGGCCTTGTATACATTGGGACATAGCACAGCTAGAGATGCTTGCAATATATTCATTAAAGGAGGAAATCAAGGATTGTATGTTCAAATACAAAGGCATTATCATGGAAGGGGACAACTCAAATATCATTTCTTTCATACAAAGAGCTTAGAAAAAAGGAGTGTACAAGGAAGATGGTATGGAGTTTCTTATGAATTTTAATTTTGTCATTTTCAATTGTATAGGTTGTGATAATAATAAGTTAGCTAACTTATGTGCTAACTATACATTAGTCACTAGATTTAGTTGGGATGAGTTTACTTTCAATAAAGTTCCTCCTTCATTTTACAATATTTTGAAGGAGGAATCATGCTTGTAGTTTCTCTTTATTTTTATTTTTGATATAGTATGCTATGGATTTTATTCAAAAAAAAAAAAAAACCTGATTTGTTGGACCAAGCCCCCTAACAACTTCTACAAGTAAAATATAGAAGGTTCCTATAGTGAATCTTCTTTTGGTTGCGGTGGGCTTATCAGCGATAGCAATGGTGGGTTAATTCTAACATTTATGGGTCTAGTGCATAAGGCTGATATGAATTTTGCCATGATTTCTACCATTCATTATGGCCTTAGAATTTGTACTTCTCTTTGGCTTTCTAACATTCAAATTGAGATTAATGCCAATTATAACTTTCAATTCTTAAATTCTGTTACGGATACTATTTGCTCTCCTGAATTGTTTTATTATGTGAGGGATATTAAGAACCTTCTTATTTTCGTAAATCGTTCTTTTCATCATGTTTCTATGGAAAGAAATGCTTGTGCTAATTGGCTTGCAAACTGGGGCTATAGTTTAGACTTTTTATGATTTCTCTTGGATTAATCTTCCAGCTCACTTTAAAGGTCGTTTCAGTTTGGATACCATAATTTACCTTATATTTCTTTTTGAGTTGCTTGGGCTCCAAGTTATGCATTTCCTGTGCTTGGTGCTATTTTGTCTTGGCTTGTGGTGGATTAGGGGAGTTGGTGTGTTCTGGCTTTCCGGCTGTGGTGATGTCCATCTTATACTGTATGGTTGTTTGTTCATCCTTGGTGTCTATGGTCTATTAAATTTTGTGGTTATCTCTTTTCTTTAGTTAAAGTTTATTGGGTGTTCCTTGTTGCTTGCGGTTGTTCTTTCAGGAATTGGGTTTTCTGACATTTGGTGAACCCAATGCTAGAGCTGCATTCAATATTATATCTTGGAAAATTATTAGTTTTGGCTGTGGTGGCAGCCTTTGAATCCTTATCTTTGTATCTATTTGGTGCCTCTAATATTTCTCGGGATTAAGCTCTTGGTGGCATTGTGTTGTTCTACGGTTGTGATTGATGTTTTAAGGTGCCTTGCTTATTTTTCCTTGGGTATAGACGACCTTGTGATTATTCAATTTCCCTGGAATTCACTATATCCATCTGGGTTTCGTGCTTGTCTTAACCATGGGTTTGCTGCCCCTGTGTTGAGCTGTAATGCTTTTTTACTTATATCATTATGAAGTTTTGATTGGGAATCTTTGGTGCTGGTTCTTTCTCAGTTAGAATTGGTATAAGAGAAGGAAGTATAACGCTATGTATTTTGATTTTTCTTGTAACCTTTTGGTGCATTATTTTGTTCTGCAGGTATCCTTTTTTAAAGGTGAGTATCATGATCAAATCATCAAAGGGAAGCAGATTTTGGTTGCTATTTTTTGCTGTTATATTCTTTTTAGGTGCTTTTTCTTGAGCACCATAGCATTTTCAGAGGGAATTTTGTATTGCTTGTCTGTAGGGACCTCGAGCTCATAGGTTTTTTAAGCTTTTATTTTGTAGCTCTTTCGAGCAGTAGGGAGCTTGAGGGCCCTCTAAGGACCTTGTAATCAATTTTCTAATCAATGCATAGGCCCTTCTATGGGTTTCCTATAAAAAAAGGTTAGTTAACCCATTTCCTGATGTTAGATGTTATTTATTTGGCATGTTAGGACATATTAGTCACACTTAAACTATTCATCGTAGAACACATTGGATGTGGGGACCAAAGTTGCATCAAACATAGCATGGCATACATTTTGATGATCCATACAAATTTAAGAAGGGGACTAAGTTCACTTGGGCTCCCAAAACTATTCTTCCATCTAGGTGTAAGGGCTCTCATAAAAGATCCAGTGGGAGCATGTGGTTTTGTTTATTTAGTCTTGAAATAAACCACTGAGCTTCTCAATGTATATGTTTTGTTTTTGTGTTTGTGTAGTTGTGTAATTTTCTTATTTTTGGTTTTGTTTATTTAGTCATTAACTTAATTTTTTTCCTGTTTAATTATGTTCTTGTATTTGTTCTTTTATTATATGTTTGTATCCTAATCATCACACAAGCCACTTCACTGAACTTCACTATCTTATCTTGTATATGGAAAGTTTTATCTGATATCATGCTATATGAAGCAACATTGTATTGTACAATCTGCACAACACTGCCTTCATCTTTACCGTTGGCTTAATGGATGGTCTAGATTGTGTCAATGATTTACAATCATACGGTGTAAACCTAATTCATAGTGTATGATACACATGGTAATCTAGATGATTAATTTTAAATTGGTATGACAATTATTATTGATTGTATCGTATAAATGCCTGTTCATACTGTATGAAACCTTTTGTTAAAGGTCATGCATGCTAACTCCTTGGGATGAGATCCATGTATCTGATCATCCATTATAAAGTCTAATCTTACAGACAATTAGCTACATCTTTTGACCCATCATCTGGCTGGCATAATTACAAGTGATTGTCCCATATGATATCTTGATCATACGGTATGATTTGCTCAAATTATTTTTAAATAGCCAACCTTGTTCAAAATTTTCACACGTCTCCTAAGATCCCTTCTTCTTGCATTCTAATATTTGTAATGGCCAGTGGAAACTACAGCCATCAAACTTAGGGTGGGCTTCCTCCTCTTAGAACTTAAGATGATTATTTTCTAACCCTTACTAATGAAGCTGCCTACAAAAAGTATAAGGAAGCCAAAATCACACCTTCTAGTCTCCTTAATAAATAAGCTCTTAGTTTCCCAATAATAAACCTTTTCAACATTACTGCACTTCAGTTTCTTATAACCTTGGCCTATCCCTTCCATTCAAAAATCCTTTATGAATTTCTCACAAATCTTAGGATTAGTGGGGATGTTATGGTTGTGTCCTGTTGAGTGTGCTGCCAAAATGTAGAAATCACCAAGGAAGACATTGGAATACACCTTAAACTAAACACCCAATGGAATAGATCTCTAGATATGTCCTCTACATCCAATTTGAAATGGAGTTTTATGAACCTTTTGCTAAGAAATGTTGCCCTGAATTACCACCAACCTTTGGTTAAGACCCTAAACCAAAATGCTAGGATTATCCAGCACATTATGAGAACTTCAATCATACTTGAAACTAGAATTCGAATAAATATGTCTCCACTACTGTCAATTTTCACCTAATTTATAATGTCAAACACTCAAATAGATGAACCTAAAATGCTAATTCACTACATCCAAATCCTCACTTGCTTTCGACTCCCAACCACTAGGAAAAGGTAGAACATTGCCTTAGGACAAGTGATAGGATATATCCTGAATAGAAAATACAACATTACATATCTTGCACCTCCTAATCACACTCTAATCATTTTTTATGCCTTTTTTTGGATGTTATTTCATAGGGATCAGGAGCCTAAAGATCCTCTCTTTGATGATGAAGGAGAATCTACCCCTACAGCCGATCATGCAACTGCACCACCACCTCACCATTACCAATATGAGGAGCTGATTCAGAGATTTGATAGAGACTCACTTGGATAAATAATATGCCCAACACGATAATGATATGGGTTTGTTTAAGGAGAAGTTCGGAAAGATTCAACACTAGTTCACAACTATCCAGCAACAGTTTGGCAGTTTTAGCCAATTCTTCCAACCACCTCCACCGCCACCTTCTGATCAGAATCCATCATCATACTAGTTTCATTTATTCTTGTTGTGATTATATTATTTACTTTTAAGTCTTTGCATGTCTATTTGTATTTTGTTTTGAAATGGGATTTTTCTTACAAGCCCTTTTTGTGTTATATTTCTTTAAAAAAAGGGGGGGGGGGGTTCTTGTTGAAACTTAGTTCAATATGAAGTAGGCTGTATAAGAGCCTAAATGTTATATCCTAGTGGCTAACCAAGAGGGGGGGTGAATTTGTAATTAAATAAATTTTCCTCTTTTATTTTAAACCGATAAAAACTTTAATGATTTTTGTAAAAAGATTTTTATAGAAACAATTTTCAACCACACTTTCAAACAAAAAAACTAAAGTAAAAAAGCAGAGTAAAAAGCAATGGAAAATAAAAGAAACAAGATTTATAGTGCTTCAGTAAAACACGACCTACATCCACACCCCGGAGGCACCCTCCAAGTATTGCACTAATACCAATAGTGTCTCTCCTTTTGCCCCCACAGCAAGGCGGAGAAGCCTTCACAAAACTCTCTTCCACCACTACCCGGTGTGGCAAAGAACCGTCATCCTTTTACACCCTCCAAGTGTAGGAAGAGTACCTCATGGTGTTTACACAATCCAAGTGTAGGCAGAGAATCTTCCCGCTGTTCACACACTCCAAGTGTAGGCAGAGAACCTTCCTACTGTTCATACTCTTTAAGTGTTGGCAGAGAACCTTGCATCCTTTCACACTCTCCAAGTGTAGGCAGAGAACCTTCCCACTGTTCACACACTCAAAGTGTAGGCAGAGAATCTTTCATCCTTTCACACACTCCAATTATCGGCAGAGAACCGAATCTGCCTGAAAGATCTTCTCAAAATAAATCTAGAAGGACAAGAGAAAAGAGTGAAGTAATCACAATTCACAAAGTTGAGATCCTTACCTTTGAGTACCAAGTGAATCCTTCATGCTCCAATGGTAGGAACTCTCCTTCAAACACTCTCTCTCACTCTCTCATTCACACTTCTTTCAGTAAGCACGAAGACCAATGACCAAAAGATTACAAGGCAGTTTACAAAGGACCTTTTATATGAAAGCCACGAAAAACCATTCAAAAACTATGAATTTTCAATTTTGAACGTACATGATCGTCCCGTACGATCGTGATTTCATACATACAAACAGTGTAGAATTGTTACATATGAACTCTTATGTGCATTGGGATGAGGTGACTTCATACTCGATCATCATCCCGTACGAACTATGTTCGTCCGGTACGAACAGTTATTTTAATGCCACACTTAAACATAACAACAGACAATCCATATGTTAAAAGAATAGAGAACATCATCCTGGGATGAATGTTCATGTTCATCTTGATGAGCAGTGAAATTACTAGATGGACAAGAGGGGGGTGAATTGTGAAAATTTTAATGCAATAATTTAAAGCCTAAGCAGGAGTTCTATTTTTTTTTTCATGTTTTTAAATCTTTAACATGAAAATTGAAACTACTATGAAGGCAAATAATTGAACTCAACTTGAAACAATAGAATCCTTTTTCTTTCACAACTTTTCACCAAGAAAGTATTATGAAAATAAAATGCACGCAAGAATAAAAAGCGATAAGGAAAAAACCACACCAGAATTTTTATAGTGGTTCAGTCAAACCATGACCTACTTCCACTCCTCGGAGTCCTCCGCTTCAGAAATTTCACTACAAAATATACCTATCCTTTTTCCCCCCTCGGTATGGCAGAGAAGCCCTTACAATACTCCCTTTCACCATCCCGATGTGGCGGAGTGCCAAGCATTGTTTTCACCCTCCTCGTGATGGCAAAGAACCTTCTCATTTTTCTCCGTCCTGGAGAAGGCAGAGTACCTTGGACGTCACGGATATAGAAGAGTCTCCCCCTTGGAGAGCCTCCCTCAAGTTCTTCCCGGGCCACAGGAGGAGCAAGATGCAGCAAGATCGGAGCAACCGTGTTATCTCCCTCACACCTCTTCTCCCTCATCAAGCTCACCTTCTCCTTCCTCTCTCAACCCCCAAAACTTCTCAAGAGCTCTCTCTCAAGGATTTCCTCTCTAACCACGTTCCCTTCTTTCTTTCTCTCTCTCAAAAACATAACAATTTTGATACATAAAACAGGCTCCAAAATCCCTGAAATTTTGAAAGTAGCCGTTATAATTGTACAGTACGATTTCACATCGTATAGTACAACATGCATAAACAAGCTTCATCCTGGTACGAAGTTGTACGAATAGTTCAAAATTAATTCATACGGTATGATACTAAATCGTACATTACGATCCTCAACACTACTGCTCGTACCGGACGATAGATGGGACGATCAAATGTCGTCTCTGTTCATCATATGGTACGATATACATCATACAATATGAATGGTCAAAATCAAGGCATCATCCAGGATAAATTCCGAGACGATCAAATGTTATCTCTGTTCATTGTATGGTATGATAGACATTGTACAATACGATGAGACAAAAACTAGGGATCGTCTAGGACGATCTCCGAGACGATCAGAGTTCGTCTCTGTTCATCATATTGTACGAATCTGTTCGTATAGTACAATTTTCAATTTGTAATTAGGCCTTGATTTCTTGCACTAATCATGGGTTAAATTAAGTATTTAAAATAGATCGTATATGATGAAGGTCGTCGTACAGTACGAACGATAGAGAATAGCTTACTTAAGTTAATGTGACAGCTAGGGTTTTTGGATTTGAAACACATCATATAGTATGATAGTAGTCGTACCGTATAATTTATTCACAGAACATGTTTTACAATATAAGATCGTACAGTACAAAATAACTTCGTACAGTACGATTATGAGTGAAAGAAAAACTATATTTTTTACTTTTAAAACCCTCTCCCCCTGTGTGTGTGCATGGTTGCTCAGACTTACATGCAATTTGTCGCCAGATTCAAGAAAATAAAAGAAAAACAAATTACATTGTCAGACTCATACTCCTAATCTAACCAGACTTGAGTCTTCCCGTTATCCTGAGTGGCTTGTGATCTTCCTGAAATGTTAGTACTCATGGACAATAGTAAAACATAAATGATATTCAATGAAAAGTAATTCAGGCAACATTATTTGTCATCATCAAAATCTCAAACTCAGGGTCATGAGTTGCAACAATCTCTCCCTTTTTTATGATGTCAAATAATGTTTATTATAAGCAAGTTTGAAAGGTATTTTTTTTATAATTTAAACAGAAGAACAAGAAAGGCACTAAAAATGAAAATGTAGTACGAAATAAAAGGAAATGCATTATATTTAACATAAGATCAAACAAACTACAACATAAGGAAAATCATAATAACCTTCTCCCCCTTTTGACAGCACCAAAAAGAGGAGAAAACACTATGAAAAAAAAAATACAACACATACACTTCAAAGGGAAGGATCCTGATCACTTGGAGGTGGAGGTGGGTGTGGCTAAAAATAGTGAAGGATTATGTCAAATCGTTGATCAATCGCGTTGAAGTATTCCCCAAACCGTTGCATGTCAGTCTCGTGTTGCTGATGTTGCTCTTAAATGTGCGTATCGAGACGAGTCTGAAGTTGGTCAAAACGTTTGACCAAATCGTCATGAGGATAAGTTGGTGCAGGTGCTTGGGGAGATGCATGTCATCATGGATGAGCTGAAGCTGCTGCTGGGGCATCTTCTTCTTATGCATCATCAAAGTCAGGCTCTTCAGGCTCTTATCCCCGTCGGAAAAGAATACAAAAAGAGGCATCCGTATAAAAGAGTGGAAGATTATCGGGTTCATCAGGATAGGTTAGTTGGTATTTATTTTGAAGGATGTATCCTATAAGGTGACCAAGAGCTATATTTTATTTCCGGCGAGTAGTAGGGAGGCGAATGAAAGTCATATGATGAATGTAGTCAATAATTAGATCTGCCTCATCAAATTTTGTGTTGGTCATGATCAGATAGGTAGCGACAAATAAAGTCGGGGTCATGTTGGTCCGGTCGCCAGCTTTGGGTATAATAGAGGTTTTAAGTACATGTTGAATAATTCTGGCATTTTGAGTGAGTGATTGAATGAGAGGCTGGTGTTGATAGAATGTGGCGTTCCTAAGGACACGATTGACATCACTCCAGTCAAAATTGTTTGGGAGAAAGGAACAAACCATAGGCCCTTCAGTAGATATCCCAATGTATTGGGTGATGTTAGCTTTGGAAATTTTGATATTTTGGCAACAGACAAAGGCGTGGAAGGTAAGGTTGTCGACAGTGTAGGTTAGATTTGTTAGAAATTCCAAAAGAAGTTCAGAGTTGTAGGGGAAGGCCAGGGTGAGAAGGAACTAGAAAGGTGGTGGAAGCAAAGAGGTTCAGTACCTCAAAATTCTGAGCATCCTGATTGAGCATTCTAGATGGCGTAATTTTGCAGGCTTTGAACTTGTGGTATGCATCCTCATTATTAGCATTCAAGAACCGAGTGCTGTGGCGGCGAGAGGAAGGCGAGCTTCCAGCTACCAAATGATCTCTCTTGTTGGAACTATACATTGTGTAAAGGCTGAGTGAAAAGTGAGAAGGAACAGGTGTAGTGAGTGAAGTGAGTTGCAAGTGAAGATATCTGCCTAGTCAGCTAATTTATAGAAATTTGCACCATCGTACAGTACGATTGGTAATAAATGTTCTGACTGATCATTTCAGGAAAAGGTGGTCAAAGTATATAGTACGATGTATATTGTACAGTACGATAAGAAGAATATCAATCGTCCCGAGGTCGTCAATACGACTTTTGAAAAAAAAGTTTCATACTATATGAACAGGTGTATCGTACAGTATGAACAACATTTATATCATACCAGACTCCTTTATCTCGTTCTCATCCTTTTTGTTGAGGTGGATCGTACAATATGAAGTGGAGGTATCGTACAGTACGAACACTAATAATAACGTACCAAACAGAGTTAATTTGTCCCAATCCATTTGCTGACATGGATCATACAGTACGAAGAGGTGATATCATACAGTACGATGCTCAACAATGTCATACCAGATGAATTGAATGACTACCAATTGTATCATACAGCACGATGTAGGTCATACGGTATGATCAATAGAGGCAAAATTTTCCTGTAGGTTATGTTTTGTGTAGATTGAGATATATCGTACAGTACGATCGATGTATCTTACAGTATGATAAAAAAATGTCACATTCGATGGTTTTGTGTAGTGAGTGTGTGATGATCAGGAACAACCTTAGAAGATTTTTATTTTATGAAGTAATGTCTATGACACCTAGTCTAGTCCTCAAGGTGCTAAAGGTGTCGAATGCTAGTGGTTTTGTGAATATGTCATCCAATTAATCTCCTGTAGCAATGTGATGCAATTCTATATCTCCCTTAGCAACGTGATCTCTTATGATGGTGTCTAATGTCTATGTGTTTCGTTCAAGAGTGCTGAATTGGGTTCTTAGAGATGCAGATCGCACTTGCACTATCACACATGATTGAGATTGTTCCTACAGGTAGGTCAAGATCAAGAATTTGTTGTTTTAACCATAGTACTTGTGCAACGTAACTTCCTACTGCAATATATTATGCCTCAGCCGTGGAAAGGGCTACTGAGTTTTGCTTCCTACTGGACCAAGAAACTAATGATTGTCTTATAAATTGGCATGTACCATAGGTGCTTTTTCTATCTATCCTACATCCTGCAAAATCTTAATCTGAGTACCCTAAGATTTCAAAGGAAGTGTTGTGCCTAGGATACCAAATTCCTAAGTTCGGGGTGCCTAGTAGATATCTAAGGATTTCCTTGACTGCAGTTAAGTGAGACTCTTTAGGATCGGCTTGAAAACGGGCACAGAGGCACACACTAAACATTATGTCCGGTCTACTAGCAGTCAGGTAAAGTAGGGATCCAATCATCCATCTATACTTTTTCTGATCTATTGATTTTTCACTAGGAACTTTGTCTAATTGAATTGTTGAGCTCATTGGAGTTTTCATGGGTTTAGCACTATCCATTTTGTATTTTTTCAAAATATCCTTAATGTACTTTATTTGGCTAAGAAAAGTTCTGTTATCCATTTGTTTTACACTAAAGCTAAGAAAGTAATTAAGTTCTTCCATCATTCTAATTTCAAACTCATTACTCATTATTTTTAAAAATTCATCACATAACATTTTATCTAAAGATCCAAATAAAATGTCATCCATATAAATCTGAACAATGAGAATTTCATTTTTGATCTTTTGTAAAAAGATTGTAGTATCTACACTGCCCTTTTCAAATCCTCTATTCAATAAGAATGAGCTAAGACTTTCGTACCATGCTCTAGGTGCTTATTTTAATCCATAAAGTGACTTTTTTAATTTGAACACATGATTTGTAAATTGTGAACTTTCAAATTCGGGGGGTTTCTCAACATAGACATCTTCCTTAATTACCCCGTTCAAAAAAGCACTATTTACATCCATTTGATATAGTTTGAAGTCCTTGAAGCAAGCAAAATCTAAGGGCACTCTTATGGTTTCTAGTCTAGCAATAGGAGCAAAGGTTTCTTCAAAGTCTATACCCTCAATTGGTTGTACCCCTTAGCAACTAATCTGGTTTTATTTCTTATTATTATTCATGAATCATTCACCTTATTTTTGAAGACCCATTTTGTTCCAACAACACTTTGTTCTTTAAGTCTCTTGACTAACTCCCAAACATCATTCTTGGTGAATTGGTTCAGCTCTTCTTGCATTGCTAGAATCCAGAATTCATCTCCTAAGGCTTGATCTATACTTGTAGGTTCTATCATAGAGATGAATGTTGAATGACTAACCTCTTTTCAAAGTCCATGCCTAGTCCTTATACCTTCTAATGGGTTTCTTAAAATTAACTCTTTAGGATGACTAGAAGAATATCTCCATTCTCTAGGAAAATCTTCCTGAGGTTCTACTCTTTCTCCTAAGGTCATAGTCTCTACTCCTTGAATTGCCTCTATTTCATCATCTTCAATTTTATTTTCAGAGGGATTATCTGGTTCATCGAATACTACATGGGTGGACTCTTCTACTATTAGGATTCTCCTATTAAAGATTCTATAGGCCTTACCTATAGATGAATAACCTAAGAAGACACCTCATCAGACTTGGGATCTAATTTTCCTAAGTGATGTTTTCCATTATTCAAGATGAAGCACTTGCACCCAAAGACATGTAAGTGTGAAAGGTTCAGTTTCCTATCCTTAAAGAGTTCATAAGGAGTTTTATTTAGTTTATATCTAATGTTTACCCTATTTAAACATAACATGCTGTGTTAACTTCTTCTGCCCAAAAGTAACTAGGAAGGGTGTACCTCGCTAACAGTGCCCTAGCAGCTTCTACCAAAGTTCTATTCTTCTTTTCTGCTATACCAGTTTGTTGAGATGTTCTAGGGGCTGAGAAATTGTGTTCTATTCCTATCTCTTGACAGAATTATTCAAATCTATCATTTTAAAACTCTCCACCATGATCGCTATGGATTGTTGAGATTTCACAACCTATTTTTTATTGAATCCATGTGGAGAATACCTTAAATCCCTCAAAAGACTCATTCTTATGTGCTAGGAATCTTACTCAAGTGAATATAGTGAAGTCATCTACAATCACAAATCCATAATATTTTCCACCTAGGCTAGCCGTACTAACGGGTCCAAATAAGTCCATATATAGGATTTCTAATGGCCTAGAGGTGATAACATCTCTAATTGAATGGAAGGATGATTTGACTTGTTTTCCTAGTTGGCAAGCATCACATAAATAATCCTTAGTAAAGTCTAACTTAGGTATGCCTCTAATTAGGTTTTTCTGAGTGATGTTTCAAAGTATTTTTATACTAGCATGGCATAATCTCCTATGCCATAGCCACAAGTCATAAACTATTGTTTTCAAATAAAATGAATTTGAACTATCAATGCAATCAAGGTCTAACATGTAAACATTATTCATTCGTTTTCCTTCTAAAACTAGTTTATCATTTAAACTGATCAGGCATTTATCAGATAGAAATTTTATATCAAAACCTTTATCACACAATTGACTAATGCTAAGTAAGTTAAGCTTCAAACCATCAACTAAAAAAAAAATTTCAATTAAAAAATTCTTAGCATTACCAACAATACTTGAGCCTATCACTTTCCTTGTAGTGTTGTCTTCCAATATTACTTTGCCTCTAGTTTTGGTCTCCAGTAAAATGAACTTCATCATATCTCCAGTTATGTGTCGCGAGCAGCCACTATCCAGGTACCACATGCTCTCAATAGTTCTTTTGTGAGAGCATCCCTACAATTTTATTCAAGGATTAGATTTTGGAACCCAAGTAAGTTTGGGTTCCTCCTTATGCTTCATGAATGACATGTATGCATGCTATGCTATGATGGATACAGTTTAGGTCTCAATACTAAGTGTGTCCTATGGTGAATTGTGCATGTGCGGGCTGTGTGATCTAGCATGCCACAAGAGAAGCACCTAACACCAGGAAATGGGTTTACTAACTTATTTGGGTGGTGACGCCTCTTCCTAAAGTTGTATGATGCATGCTATGTTGGGGGTTGACTAGGTTGGGCTAATGTGAGTGATGCAACTTCTTTTTTTAGTTTTTTGATTTTTCTTTAAAAGTGTTATTTTGATATGTCAATCCATGAACTTCTATTTGTAATAAATGCTCACTGTGATCTACTTCTAGTGCAAGTTTGTCTAGTCTATTAAAAGCCTCTTCTAGTTCAACATAAGTGGTTTTCAAGGTATCATGTATTTAAGTTAGTTCAATATGCTTCTTATTTAATGCATCATACTCATCAAGAAGTAGCATATGATCTCTATCTAAATCAGAATTTTCTTTGACTAAGTTAGCATGCTCAATTTATAAACTACTAAATTCAATATTAAGCTTGGCATGCATCTTTTTCAACTTCCTAAATGAGTCATGGATATTCTCAGAAATAAGCAATAATTCTTCATATGTAAGTTGACATACCTCATCTTGATCCAATTGATCAAGGTTATCATTAGCCATAAGACACAAATTTGTTACCTCCTCCTCTTCTTCTTCTTCTGATGATTCTGAGGTACAGTCGGCCCAAAAAGTTTTTTGTGTCTTCATTTTTCCTTTCTTATACTTGGCTTTGTCCTCGCTCTTTTCCTCAGCAGGTTAGCTCTTTAAGTTGGGGAAATTAGCTCGAAGGTGACCTGGCTTCCTGCACTTAAAACATATTGTATCAGATCAAACTTTATTAAACTTTGAGCTTTTACCTTTATTCTAGCCGTTCTGATGACGCCTTTGTTTTCTCTTTAAGAAGTTCTTGAACTGTCGGGTCATCAATGCTATATCATCTTCTTCCTCCCCTACAGAGCTGTCACTTTCTAAGTTATTTGCTATTAGTGCCACCGTTCACTCCTTCTTCTTTTCACTTGCATCACTTTGTCTTTGACTCACTCCTTGCTCGTATGCAATGAGTGACCCAAAAAGATTATAAATAGAATAAACATTAAGATCTTTAGATTCAGTGATAGCAGTTATCTTAGCATCATAAGAACTAGGTGAGCATCTTAGAATCTTATTAACTTTCTCAGAATTTGAAATCTCTCTACCTAATGCATGCAAGGATGTCACGATTTGGGTGAACCTAGTGTACATGTCAGATATTGTTTCGCTAGGTTTCATACGAAAGAGTTCATAATCTTGCAATAGAATATTAAGCCTATACTGTTTTACTTCACTAGTTCCTTCGTATGTAATACACACTCTATCGCAAATCTCCTTACCAGTAGCACAGGTAGAAACTCTCTTATAATCCTCAAACTTTAATGCACCGAAAAAGCAATTTAAACACTTAGCATTCAATTGGGCTAATTCCCTATCCTCATTGCTCCATTCAATAAAAGGAACTTGAGTTTTCACTTCATTAACAATTTTAAATGGTGCAACATATCCATCATTTACTAACATCCACATGCGATAATCAATAGATTTTGAAAAGGTAGACATCCTAATTTTCTAGAAATCAAATGGAGTGTTATCAAAAAGAGGTGGACGGGTTATTGAATAACCCTCCACGGTGTTACGATTACCAAAATGCGACATGATCATTTTTAAGGTTTTCTAAAACACTATTTTTGAAAGCAGGCTCTGATACCAATTAAAATTACTAAATAGACAAAAAGGGAACATGATTAGAGAGGAAATCCTTGGGAGAGAACTCTTGAGAAGTTTTGGGGGGTTGAGAGAGGAAGGAGAAGGTGAGCTTGGTGAGGGAGAAGAGGTGTGAGGGACATCACACGGTTGCTCTAATCTTGCTGCATCTTTCTCCTCCTGTGGCCCGGGAAGAACTTGAGGGAGGCTCTCTAAGGGGTAGACTCTTCTACATCCATGACCTCCAAGGTACTCTGCCTTCTCCAGGAGGGAGAAAAATGATAAGGTTCTCTACCGTCACCAGGAGGGTGAAAACAGCGCTTGGCACTCCGCCACGCTGGGTTGGTGAAAGGGAGTATTGTAAGGGCTTCTCCACCTTGCCGAGGAGGGCAAAAGGAGAGATATAGTTTAAAGTGAAATTCCCAGAGCGGGGGACTCCAGGGAGTGGACGTAGGTCATGGTTTGACCGAGCCACTATAAAAATTTTGGTGTGCTTTTTCCTTATCGCTTTTTATTCTTGCGTGCATTTTATTTTCATAATACTTGCTTGGTGAAAACTTGTAAAAGAAAAAGAATTCTATTGTTGCACGTTGAGTTCAATTGTTTTCTTTCGTAGTAGTTTAAATTTTCATGTTAAAAATTTAAAAACATCAAAAAAATTAGAAATCCTACTTAGGCTTTAAATTATTGTATTAAAATTTTCACAATTCACCCCCCCCTCTCTTGTCCATCAAGTAATTTCAGACAGTACAAACCTTGAAACCTAAGAAGATCGTCCTGAGACAAATGGTGTGTTTCATCTGGACGAATTGTTCAAAATGAGAATCCCGCAAAAATCGACCAGAGATGAACTGGGTATTTCATCTGGACAATCTGTTCAGAGTGAGGATCAAGAGGAGATCATCTAGGGACGAATTGGGTATTTAGTCTGGACAGTCCGTTCAGAGTGAGGATCCCGAGGAGATCATTCAGGGATGAAATGGGTATTTTGTATGGATGATTAGTTCAAGTTATGAATCCAGAGAAGATCATCCTAGAGAGAACATACCATTTCATCTAGACGAACAGTTCAAAGTGAGAAATCAGAGGACATCGTCCAGGGATGAATTTGGTATTTCGTCAGGATGATTAGGACCATAAAAAATTTCTTCACTTTTTTGTTATGTCCATTGCTCTCTGAGGGGTATCGCTGACTTGATCGTCCTGTACAAACAATGTTCATCCCATACGATCAGTAAAAAAAATTGACCTTTTAAAGATCTCCCTTAGTATGTGTGTGTGCTAGGTTTCTCAATTTCAATCATACTCTTTCTAACTCAATAAAGTGAAAAGTACAGACTTCAAGTTATAAAATATGATATGCTGAATTTATTTGAAGTCTTTAGTAGTATGGAGTATGATTATACTAAAATGTTAGTCTACACAAGAGCAAATACAATTCTTCCAAAAAGTGTTAAGAGAAAATAATAATTGGAATAATAAAATTTGGAATCATCAAAACTATACAAGTTGCAAGAATGTAAAGCATGCAAATAGTAACTCTCTTAACAATCTCCTCCTTTTTGATGATGGGAAAATAGTTATTGTTTGTAAATATTTCAAATTCTCAACCATCTCCTAAACTCCCCCTGAATTGATAAACTCCCCCTTTTTGATGAACATGTGAGAATAAGGAGGCATTTGCACAACAGTCTCTTCTTTAAAAAAAAATACAATCAGTCTCTTCTCTTTTATTTTTTAAACAAACAGAGCAGATACGACAGAATAGATAATACGAACAAAAATGATACAAACACAAACAGAACAGATACAAACAGAACAGATACAATACGAACAAAAATAATACAAACAAATAATATTTCTCCCTCTTTTTGGCAATAGCAAAAAGATAAGAAGAAAAAGAACAAAAATAGAAATGTAAGAAGTCACATGATAATCCTTTGATAATTGATCCTTGAAAGTGATTGAGATAAATTTGCAAATAAAATTAAAAATCATTAGGCAAATAAAATGATTCATATGATTAAAGAAGAGATATAATATTGATAATAAAAAGGAATTATAAAAAACATGAGTCAATTTAGACATTGAGATAAAGAATATCATTGCAAAAAGGATGAACATAAAATTTATATACTTCAAATTTTCAATACCAAATAAAATTGTACAGAATATCAATTTGAATTAAGAGATTGAAAGATTGAGAAAAGAATTAACTACCACATGCGGCGCTTTGCGCATCTTTTTCAATAGTTGTGATACATTTTTGTGCAATTTTTTTTTACTAGTGGGCTTATTTTGTACCTCTTTTTCAAATTGCAAACCATTGCGCATTCTTTTGATTTTGTACATTTGTACATTTTTCAAGAGTAATCTTGATCTTTCCAAAATTAATAATCAAAATTTTCAAATTTCTCTTAAGTATAATAATATTTATTTTCAAAATAGAAATACAAAATAAGAAAATATCACAATTGCATTTAGAATTTTTAAAACCTAGAGGTTGTTCTTCAAAAACATCCACTTGAATTACCCCATTTAAAAAGGCACTTTTAACATTCATTTGGTAAAATTTAAATCCTCTAAAATAGATAAAGTCTAACAAAACCCTAATTACTTCAACTCTAGCTACAGGAGCAAAAGTCTCCTCAAAATCAATTTCTTCAATTTCATTATACCCCTTAGCTACCAATCTAGCCTTATTTCTAATGACTAATCCTGATTCATTCAATTTGTTCTTGAAAACCCACTTAGTTTACACTTTGATTCTTAGGCCTTGCAGTTAATTCCCAAATTTTATTTCTTATAAATTAATTTAACTCTTCTTGCATATCCAAGATCCAAAATTCATCCAAAAGTGTTTGATCAATATTTGTAGGTTCTATGGTTGAAATAAAGGCTGAGTTATTGACTTCTTTGTTTAATCCATGCCTAGTCCTAACACCCTCACTAGGTTCACCTATAATCAATTCCTTTGGGTGGTTCTTAGAAAATCTCAAATCTCTAGCTAAAGGGTTTTCTATCTCTAAATTTTCTTCCAAATTTATTTTATCAATCTTTTGGGAGTTAATCTCTATCTCATCTTCTTCAATATTTGGCTCTTCCAAATTTCCAGATTCATCAAATACAATATGTGTGGTTCCTCAATTACTAAAGTTCTTTTATTGAATTCTCTAAAAGATTTTCCAATACTTGAGTATCCTATAAAAATACCTTCATTTGATTTTGGATCAAATTTTTCTAAGGCAGATTTTCCATTGTTATGAATAAACACCTTACATTTAAAAACATGCAAATGTGACAAATTAGGTGTTCTTCCCTTTAGCAACTCATAGGGTATTTTATTTAATTTTGATCTTACATTCACCCTATTCAAAACATAACATGCAGTGATAACCTCCTCAGTCCAAAAATATTTAGGAAGTGAGTATTATGCTAACATGGCTCCTGCAGCTTCAATTAATGTTATATTTTTCCTTTCGACTACACCATTTTGTTAAGAGGTTCTAGGTGCAAAAAACCTGTGATCAATTCCTTTCTCCTTACAAAAATCCTCAAATTTTTTATTCACAAATTCTCCTCCATGATCACTTTGAATTGTTAAAATCTCACTACCTAGTTTTCTTTGAAACCATGTCAAAAAATTTCTAAACTCCTCAAATGATTCACTTTTATGATATAGAAATCTAACCCATGTGAATCTAGAATAATCATCCACAATCGCAAATCTGTATACCTTTCCTCCTAGGCTTACAGTTCCAACTGGTCCAAAAAGATGCATATGTAAAATCTCTAATGGTTTATTAGTTCTAAGATCCTTACTAGACAGAAAGGATGACTTCACTTATTTTTCTAATTGACATGCATCATAAAGATGGTCCTTTGTAAAGTCTAGTTTTGGTATACCTCTTACTAGATTATTTTGAGTAATTCTCCTAAGATTTTTCATGCTAGAATGATAAAGTCTCATATGCCAAAGCTATGACTCATCAGATATAGTTTTTAAATAAAAAGCAGTAGAAGTTTTAATATAATTCAAGTCTAGCATATACACGTTGTTTAACCTTATACCATTCAAAACATCAATACCATTTAGGCTTAATATGCAGCTAGTAGAAAAAAAATTTACACTGTATTCTTTATCACATTGCTAGCTAATACTTAACAAATTATACTTTAAGCCTTCAACCAATAATACATTTTTAATAAAAAAAATCTTAAGATTTCCAATCATGGCTGACCCAACCACCTTCCTTGTGGTGTTATCTCCAAGTGTAACCTTGCCTCCACTTCTAGCTTCCAGTGATATGAATTATGTTGTATCTCCAGTCATATGCTTTGAGTAACTATTGTCCAAGTACCATATGCTCTCACGAGATCTTATGTGAGAGTGGCCTTGCAAAATTATTAAACGTTAGACCTGGGAACCTAAACAAGTTTGGGTTCTCTTTTTGGTAATTTATAATCAGATGCATATATGATATGTCTAGGTTTATGCTTCTTAGGTCTCCACACCAAATATGTTTTCTTTTTCAAAGTATAGGTGTGTGTTATATATTTAAACAATACAAAATTATTACATTTGACATTTGGAAATGGATTCCTAAGTCTTCAACTATTCATCTATCTATTCAGGGATTGTATAAATTTAGGATATAAAATAGGATTAGTGAAATCTTCAAGTCTAGGGTGTATCCTATTTTCCTCGAGAGCTTTTATCTTCAATTTGTAAAATGAATTCATATCTTCCAAAATTTGATTCATATAATTAATTCTATAAATTTTTCTCTCAGATTTATCCTTAAAATTTTTAAATTCTTTTTCAAGTTCTGCATAGGATGATTTTAAACTTTCATGATTTTTTTCAAGTCGTCATACTCATCAAGTAATTTCATGTGGTTGTCATCAATTAAAGCATGATCTTTCCTAAAGATCTCTTGTTCTTTTTGTAATTTCAGAAATTCTAAATTCGGACTAGTATGCATTTTCTTTAACTTCCTATATGCATCATGTATGTATTCAGAGACTTCAAAAAGTTCATTGTAAGTCAAGTCACATACCTCTTCTTGATCTGACTGATCAAGACTATTGGCCATTAAGCACAGATTAGTGACTTTATCTTCCTTTTCAGTCTTTGATGAGTCTGAAGCTGAGTCCTCCCAGAAAGCTCTTTGGAATTTCTTTTTGCACTTCTTCACAATTGGTTTCTCCTCTACCTTCTCCTTGCTACGAGTGGCTTTGAGTTTTGGGCAGTCTGACTTAATATGTCCAGGTTTCCTGCACTCATAGCAAATAACATCATTTGAAAGCTTGACATTTTTATTAAATTTACCTCGATTCCATTGTTGACGTCTCTTTTGCTTCCTCTTCAGAAAGCTTCTGAATTGTCTAGTCATTAGTTTGATATCGTCTTCATCCTCAAGTTATGAGAGTTCACTCTCTGACTCCTCCATTTTCAGTGCAATGTTCTTCTCCCTTTGCGATTCACCTGCATCAATCTTTCTTTGACTCGCCCCTTACTCATAAGCAATTAATGATCTAAGAAGATTTTCAATAGTGTAAATGTTTAAATATTTAGACTCTATAATTGCAGCTATTTTAGCATCATAAGTAGTATGTAAATATTGAAATATCTTATTAACCATTTCAGCTTTTGTTAGTTCCCAACCTAATGCATGTAAAGATGTGACTATTTGTGTGAATCTTGTGTACATGTCAGAAATAGATTCATTGAGTTTCATGCGAAATAGTTCATAGTCATGCAACAAGATATTAAGTCTAGACTGTTTAACTTCTTTAGTCCCCTCATATATTATACAAAGTCTATCCCATATGTCCTTTCCACTCTTGCAAGTGGAAACCCGCATGTAATCTTCAAATTTAAGTGCACAAAAGAAGCTATTCAAGCATTTGGCATTCACTTGTGCTAAGTCTCAGTCTGTAAAAGGTGTTTCAACTCTAACTCCATCAAATAATCTAATTGGTTTTATATACCCTTCCTAAACTAAGATCCACATACAATAATCAAGTGACCGTAAAAATGTAGACATGCATGTTTTCCAAAAATCAAAAGGAATATTGTCGAATAAAGGAGGTCTTGTTATAGAGTAACCCTCAGGTGTGTTTCGGTTTCCAAATGTAGCCATGGTCATTAATTAAAAAGTAGTCTAAACTTATGATTTTGAAATTAAGCTCTGATACCACTCATTAAAACTTTGTTCAATATGAATTAGGTTGTTATACCTAATGTTATATCCAGTGGCTAACCAAGAGGGGGGGGGGGGGGAAGAGGGGGGGGGTGAATTATATTTAAATGAATTTTTCTCTTTAATTTTTAAATCGATAAAACCTTTAATGATTTTTTGTAAAAAAAATTTTATAGAAATAATTTTTCAACCACACTTTCAAACAGAAAAAACTAAAGTAAAAAAGAAAAGTAACAGGCAGCAAAAAATAAAAGACACAAGATTTATAGTGGTTCGATCAAACACGACCTACATCCACTCCCGAGAGGCACCCTCCGAGTATTGCACAAATACCAATAGTGTCTCTCCTTTTGCACCCACAACAAGGTAGAGAAGCCTTCACAAAACTCTCTTCCACCACTACCCGGTGCAACAGAGAACCATCGTCCTTTTACACCCTCCAAGTGTAGGCAGAGTACCTCTCGCTATTCACACTCTCCAAGTGTAGCCAGAGAACATTCCCGCTATTCTCAATCTCCAAGTGTAGACAGAGAACCTTCCCACTGTTCACACTCACCAAGTGTAGGCAGAGAACCTTCTGTCCTTTAACACTCTTCAAGTGTAGGCAGAGAACCTTCCTGTTATTCACACTCTCCCAGTATAGGCAAAGAACCTTCCATTATTTTACACTCTCAAAAGTGTTGGCAGAGAACCAGTTCTCCTTGAAAGATCTTCTCAAAGGAAATCTAGAAGGACAAGAGAAAAGAGTGAAGTAATCACAATTCACAAAGTTTTTTTTTTGAAGGAAATGCTAAATTGCATTAAAATGAAGAAGAAACCCAATTACAAGCTACTAAGTGATAGAAATCCTATCACATTCCTCCTTTAGAACATTAAAAAAAGAAGGAGGAATCTTATTACTACTAAGATCTTCCCAAAGAAAATCTTTAATTAAAGCAAAGTTAACACAATTGTGTGCTAACTTATTACAATTTCTATTAACAAAGTGGAAAAGAATGTTACCAAAACCATCCAAATATGATAGGTCTTCAATATCTTCTTGATTTCCATGCCGAGATTCTTTATTCTTTGATCTTTGTAGAAGTTTGATAATGTTGAAATTATCTCCTTCTATAATTAGACCCTTTGCATCCAGCATCCAATTGAATATAAAATTCTTAAAAGAACGGATGGCCATAAGTTCCAAAGCACCAATATCCCAATGCGTTCAATTGATTCCAAAAGCAAGTAAAAATATGCCTTTAGAGTCTATAAAAACTCCACCAATACCTCCATTATTGTTACTAGTTAGAGCAGCATCAATATTAACTTTTTTCCATTCAGAGGGAGGGGGGTGCCAATAAGAAATAAGCCGTGATGGCTAGTTAGCATCCCAGTGGTCCATGAATAGATTGGAAGAAGAAATTGATGCATAACTAATAGCATTGCTGGCAATGAAGTTCAAACTCCATTCATTATTACCATGCTTTATTAAATTCCTACACTTCCATGAAAAATAAACTATAGAACAATATAAATTTTCCATTGATCTATTTTCCTCAGATAACCTATTCAAATGAAACTTACAATCATTGGCAGAGGAGAACAACGGACATAAGACCCCAATTTCTAAGAATTCCAATCGCTTGATGCTGTTTAGAGCAATGTACCATGACATGATCGGTATTTTCTTGTTCAACACATCCTCTAGGACATGAATTATGTCCCAGTAATCTTCTATTCATCAGGAAATCATTTGTTTGAATTGCCTCATTGAGAAGTAGCCACTGAAAGCATTCAATTCTAGGAATGAGCTTTAATTTTTGTAGCCAATCTCCATAATCCACCGTTCTGTTAAATTCAAACTTATACGAAGAGGCTAAAGCAGTAATGCTTTTTCCTGAGAAGCTCTTCTTTAGCTCAATGTTATCCTTTGAATGAAAAGGATAAATTTCAATTTGAATAATAACATTCACCAGATCTTTCCCAAAGTTTTTATTAAGAAGATCAATTTTCCAGCATCCATCATAAATAAAGCTTTCTAGTGGTGGGAATTCAGTATTTTCTATGGCTATAAATGTAGGCCATTTTTCTAGACTCCTATCTAGAATCCAAGCATCTTTAAGAATGTTTATAGACTTCCATGTAACAATATTCCACCTTGAGATATGTCTTAGAGCCATAGCACCTTCAGCCAAAATCTTTCAGGTAGATGATTTATTTGCTCTGTTGGTATTCTCCCAGAAATTCAAACCATATCTAGCCTTCAAAGTTTTATTGAGCAAAGAGTCCTTTCATTTAAGTAATTCCAAGCAAATTTTGCTCTTAGAGGACCAGTTATAGCACTCACCGACTTTAAGCCAAGACCTCCTTCCTTCCAAGATTTGCACATATTTTCCCATGATATATAATGTAGGCCATGAAGACCTCCTTGTCTATCCCAAATAAAGTTCCTAGCAGCTTTATCAATATCTTTAAGAATCTTCTTTGGAATTAAAGTGTGTGTAGACACAAATAGAGGTAATGCTGCTAGAACAAATTTCCTAAGAAAGATTCTCCTAGCTAGAGATATCATCTATTTACCCCATACATTTAGCTTGGAATTTACCTTCTCAATGATATAGTTAAACTCTGAGGCTAATAACCTTCTCAAAGCCAATTTGATGCTTAGATAAAAAACTTCTTTCACCATTTTGAATCCCCACAGCTTTGTTATGGCTATTTTCTTACTTTTTTTTATTGAATTCCCAAAAACAATAATTGATTTCTGATTATTAATACTCTGCCCAGATCTGTTGCAAAAATCTGAGATAATTTTCTTGAGCCTTCTCATACTTCTCATGTTAGCTTGGGAGAACAATAAAATATCATCAGCAAATAAAAGGTGAGACACTTTAGGTGCATTGGCTCATATTTTGATACCCAAGTTCCTTCCATTGAACCAAAAATCATTGGTTAATAATTGAGAGCAAAGGATAAACAAATAAGGTGAAAGTGGACAACCTTGTCTAAATCCACTATAAGCTTTAATCCCTTGGCTGATCTTACCATTTATTTTTAAAAAGAATTCAAAAAATTCTACACATTCCATGATGAAATTCAGAAATCTGTTTGGAAATTTCATTTCCTTCAAAAATAAATCTCAAGGTATTCCAAGCCATACTATCATAAGCTTGTTCCATGTCAAGCTTAATAGCCACCCAACCTTCTTTGGATTTTGAAATTTTGAGCTTATTAAACAATTCTTGAGCTAAAAGAATGTTGTTAGATAAAGATCTACCTTTTATAAATGTTGTTTGCTCCTCTGAGATAAGACCATCAATCACTTCATAAGTCTATTTAAGATCATTTTGGCTATGATCTTGTATAAGGTACCACACATGCTTATAGGTTGAAAAGCATATGGAGAAATTGGATTCAGTATCTTTGGGATGAGGGTCACAAGCGTTTCCTTCCAGCTTGAACAAATCTACCATGTTACAAACAAATGCTGGACTGCTTTCCATACATCATTACCAGTTATATACCAATAATTTTTGAAGAAAGAATATGTTGTACCATCCATTCCAGGAGGAATATTAGTTCAACTTTCTTTGATAACAGCAGTAATCTCTGAAAATGAGAATTCTTCATCTAACATTTTACAGTCAGCCGCAGATAAAGATTTTAAAAAAGGAGGCCAACCCTTCACATTGCCAGATCTGTTTCTCTATTTGTTGTTAAAGAATTTCAATAGTATTTCTTCAATAGCTGCATGGTCTTTTACTAAATTTCCTTCCTCATTTTTCAGTTGATGAATAAAGTTTCCCATTCTTCTACCATTAGCAAAGAATGAAAAAATTTTGAATTAGTATCATTATCCTGAATCCATTTTAGCTTTGTTCTTTGTCTCCACCAGGTGCTTAACCATGCTAAGTTCACATTATAATCATGAATTTTTGCTCTAAGAAATTCTAGCTTCTCTACTTCCAAGCCGTTACCATTAGCTTCTTCTAATTGAAGATCCGCAATCTCGCTTTTCAAACGAATATTGCATTTTTTGAAGTTTTGTAATTTATGATTACTTCAGAAGTGCAGTGCTTTTAAAGTTCTTTTACACTTTACATTAACAATATCCATGTTATTCCCTTTAGCAGGTTTGTTCCAAGCTTTTAAAACGATCCCTTTAGCAGCTGGAAATGAGGACCAGACATCTTCATAACAAATCATTTTGCTTTGGTGCAACCTATCATGAATAATTTTAAGAATTAATGGACAATGATCGGAAGCAATTCTTGGCAAGTGCCTTACCACTAGATTCTGAACCACATTCAACGCCTTTGAGTTTAAAAGATAACTATCCAATCTCTCAAGAATGCGAGCATTTACACTTTTGTTGTTGCACCATGTAAATTTGGGTCCTCTAATTCCCACATCATGAAGGTCATTTTTTGCCATAAATGCAGTAATTTCTTGAGGACCTTGAGAATAAAAGAACTTCTTCCCACCTCATTTTCTTCTTGTTAAAGTATACAATTAAAATCCCCTCCCACTACCATAGGGATATTTTTATTGCTTTTATCTTCTAAAACTTCCCACAAATTCCTTCTCAAATTTGAATTTTTGTTGCCATATATTGTAGAGACCAACTACTTATTATATTGAAAAGACTTAAATCCCCAAACACACATTGAGGTGAAGCTTCTGTAAGAGTAAAATTTGTAATATTGTTTTTCCAAAAAACCATAATACCTCCAGAAACTCCAACCGAGGGATAGAGAAAATAATCCCAATCATCACCCAAGCATTTATTTACTTCATACCTCTCAAATAAAGAAATTTTGGTTTCAACCACCCCAACAAAAAAGACATCCCAATCTTTCACAAAATCTTTTAAATAAAGAGAGGCTTCCCTCTTATTAGCCCCCCTATAATTCCAAAAAGCAAGGGAAGTCATTTTGATAAAGGTGGGGAATGGCCCCCACATTTACCTTTAAGAGTTGCTTCAGATTTTTTTGATCTAGTTGAATTGCTCAAAGGCCCCAAGTGTTTAAGCTCTTTCAAAAGCTTCTATTTTTGGGTAGCAGGAACTGATTTTTCCATAATACCACCATCCACTTCCTTTAGAATCACATCACTTTTTCCTTCTTTCTTCACTTTAATTATCCCAGCATTTTGAACCACTTCTTTATCAGCAATTCTTACCTCTTCTATTAGCTCCCCTTCTTATGTATCCTCCACGGCATTTATAATTTTATTATTCCTGTTTTCCTTTCCCTCTTCATCTACAGAAAGAAGTAATGAGAACATATTACTATTGACATTACTTACAGGAACATCCACTGTTGGATCACTTTCAGCTGCCCAAGCATTTCTGATCAAATCATTTTGATCCAGCTTTTCTACAAAGTTTGCATCAAAATTCTTCTAAACTTTGAATTCACTTGATTGATAGGGAGTACTTGAGTTCGCAGGTAATCCCAAAGGATCTACCTAAGTTTGCAAGCAACCCTTCCCATAATTGATAGTTGAATTATTCTGCAAAATAGCCTGACCCGAGCTGAATTTGCTACAGTTATCCAGGTTATTAAGATCCACTGAAACATTGCCTTGTTCCATTTTTTCAGATAAATCTCATTCCAGATTAATATTTCCCTTTTCTAGTTGATTTGCCACCTCACCTAGAATCCATGAGAATTCCTGATTAGAGATTTTACTGCAGCCATTTTTCATGTCACCATGATCTTTCTGTTCATTATTACCAGGAATACCAGATTTTTTAAAAAATCTGGTAGTATTTGCTTTGATTATATTGTTCCCCATCTTGAAATTTCTAGCCCTTCTCATTATTAACCATTATCCATGGACCATAATTAGGTTCTTTAATAACCTCTTGATTTTTTTCCATATCCTTCTTACTAATACAGTCATAAAAAATCTTCATACCTTTCTGATTATTAGCTTTCAGCACACATTCATTTTCCATATGTCCGATCTTCCCACAACCAAAGTGGAAATTTGAAGCCTTTTCATATTCCACCACTTGGAAGAATCTTCCTGAAATGCTGTCTACCCAAACTCCTAATGGGAGAGGTTGATCAAGATTTATTCTTACACAAACTCTTCGAAACTCTCTCCTTCACCAATGAGACATATTACCATCCAACATAAGTGGTTTTCCAATCCTTGAAGCTATATAGGCTACATTCTTCTCATCCCAACATTTCAAAGGTAAGTGGGGCATTCTTATCCAAATTGGAGAAGAAAGACCCTTATTAGAATTAGTAGTAAAATCTAGTGTCCACTTCTCCATTCCTACTATATATCCATTAACGAACCAAGGACCTCCTGAATGGGCTGCTTCTGACATTTCTTCAAAGGATAATGAGCATAAAAACCATCCTCTACCAAATGTAGTAAAGTGGAATTGACCAAATAGATTCCATTGCCTTCTTAGCTTCCAAGCCACCATGTGTGATGGTAAATCTCTTCCAAAAACTTTAATAACCAATGACTTTGTCAGTGTCTTAGAGTTCAATTCCACCATTTCCTCATATAGTCTCACTGCTTTCCCATCTTCGGATAGCACCACATCTTTCTCGTTAAAATTCAATTTTATGTATGGTTTGTTACTCCATGGATTCACCTTTCCCAAGTCTACAGTGCTTTTAGGCATTTCATAAAAAACCTTTCCTTCCATCGAGACTCTCTTTCTGTCCAGAACTGAATGTAAATTTTTGTTAACCAAATTCTGAGAATTTGTCATTTATCACACTGCTACAGAGTCTAGGGATTGCATTTGAGTTCCCGAACCGGTTAACAAAAATTTTCATTCCCGAAGTAGATGATGTATTCTCCGATGCCATTTCAGTAGATTTCCGAGTCTTTGGAGTAACCATCTCCATAGTTTCAGATAAAGCCTTACCTTTGCCTTCCACAAGATTGATTAATTTTGGTGTTGTTTCAGTTACTTCCTTTATCACCAGTGGACCTTGACGCTTCCTTTCAAGAAAAAGAGATGATTGTATGGAATTGGAATCCTTCTCTACCAACATTAGCTTTGAATTGTCCATCACCACAGAAGATTTTGACAAACGAAGGTCTTCTGCCTTTGAGATCTCAGTTTGTGTAAGAAGATGGCCATTACATATTGTTGTTCCACTCTGATCATTGGCTCTTGAGTTCTAACCACCTTCGGCGGCGTCGGAAGGTGGAGGTCGACGGCCATCCACCGTCATCGATGGAGAACGGAAATTGCGGGAGACAAGAATTTGAAAAAATGAACATTTTTCTCTCTCTATTTCAGAAAATTTAGATCCACCTTTTTAGGACTAAAAGGGAAGGAAGTTGGGTATAAAAACTGCACCTCAATGGTATGAGCTCTCCTTCAAACACTCTCTCTCACTCTCGCCTTCACACTTCTTTCAGTAAGCACGAAGACCAATGACCAAAAAGATTACAAGACAATTTACAAAGGACCTTTTATATGAAAGATACGAAAAACCGTCCAAAAACTACTAATTTTCAATTTTATACGTACATGATCATCCTATACAATCGTGATTTCGTATGTATAAATAGTGTAAAACTTTACGTATGAACTCTTTTGTGCATTGGGATGAGGTGACTTCGTACCCGATCATCATCCCGTAGGAACTATGTTCGTATGGTACTAACAGTTATTTTAAAGCCACGCTGAAACATAACTACAGATAATCCTTGTGTTAAAAGAATAGAGAACATCTTCCTGGGATGAATGTTCATGTTCATCTTGATGAACAGTACAAACCTTGAAACCTGAGAAGAACATCCTGGGACGAATGGTGTGTTTCGTTTGGACGAACTGTTCAAAACGAGAATCTAGAGGACATCGTCCAGAGACGAACTGGGTATTTCATTTGGACGATCAGTTTAGAGTAAGGATCTAGAGGAGATCCTCTAGGGACAAATTGGGTATTTCGTCTGGACGATCCGTTCAGAGTGAGTATCACGAGGAGATCGTTCAGGGTCGAACTGGGTATTTCATCTGGACGATTAGTAAAAGTTATGAATCCAGAGTAGATCATCCTTAAACAAACGGACCATTTCGTCTGGACGAATAGTTCAAAGTGAGAAATTAGAGGACGTCGTCCAGAGACAAATTTGGCATTTCATCTAGACAATCAGGACTTATAAAAATTTCTTCACTTTTCTATTCGTTCCATTGCTCTTCGAGGGATATAACTGACTTGGTCGTCCCGTACGAACAATGTTCGTCCTGTACGATCAGTAAAAAAAATTTGACCTTTTAAAGATCTCCCTCAGTGTGCGTGTGATAGGTTGCTTAATTTTAATCATACTCTTTCTGACTCAATAAAGTGAAAAATACAGACTTCATGTTACAAAATATGATATGCTAAATTTGATTTGAAGTCATCAATAGTCTAGAGTACGATTATCCTAAAATGTTAGTCCACACAAGAAAAAACACAATTCTTCCAAAAAGTGTTAGGAGAAAACAATAATTGGAACAATAATATTTGGAATCATCAAAACTATACAAGTTGCAAGAATGTAAAACATGCAAATAACAACTCTCTTAACATTTTTTTGATCAATTGGTATTTCCTTCTAGATTCTTTATACTCATATATCTCGTTTATGTGCTCTTTTCTTATCTTTGCTTAAAAAATTAGCAGTCTACCAAATTAATGTTTTCTATTGATCCTACTGTACGACTTATATCATACTATATGAGTTAACTCGTACTATATGAATGAAACCGTATTGTATGAATGAACTCATATTATACGAATAAAATCATACTGTATGAATGAACTCGTACTGTATGATTTAGATCATAATATATGACTTTTTTTAGGGGAAACCCACGGAGGGGCCTACGCGTTAATATTAGAAAAAATTTACAAAGTCCATAAAGGTACCTCAAGCCCTCTACTGATCAAAAGAGCTAAAAAAAAAAAACCTATGAGCATAAGGTCCCTACTACATAAAAGTATAAGTAACCTTATATACATCCTACGGTGCACAAGAGGGGGCACCCAAAAAGAGGGATGAAAAAAAAAACAAGCTTGAACGATCTGCTTCCTAGCAAAATCTTATCAGTCTTGAGACCTGCACAATCAAAAACCTGCAAAACCAAGAGATAACCTACAAAACAGTAGAAAAAAGAGATAAAATAACACAAATTAAAGAAATTGTTAACATAAGGATATAACCAGTAAAAATTAAGATAGCAATAGTCATACAACCTCCACTGGATAACAGTAAAACACCAACCCGTGGTGTGAACAGGCAAAGACCAAGAGGCAATACAAAGGGAATCCTACCAAACAGCCAAAATGAGGTTCCAGGAATGATCAACAACCATGAGGCTCCTAGAACTAGCCCATAATAATGCCAGATTATAAAGAAGATTAAGCCAAATCAACTCATGAAAAGGATACAGAAACCAGTTACACTTATAGAGATAATCCTCAGGCACAAAAGTAAAGCAATCACCACTAGCAATAGAAAGCCCAGCCAGCACCAAAAAAGCCGATCGAGAATTAACCAGTGAGATAGGAGCCACGAACCAGCAAATGAATAAAAACCAACCCAAAGAGGAAACCAAATAAAGAATAATAACCCCATTCCAGATCTGATAAAACTGTAGGGACAAATTGTAATTGCTACAAGTACCAACAAAGATAAAAGTGAAGCAATCAAGAACACAACCCACCAAATTTTGAGCAACCACAACCAGCATCCCAGCACTAGACCAAAATGCTCAGGGTAAACCAGCAACAGGCAGAAGCAGCAACACAACCTTCTAAACTACCAGGTAGTTCAACAGGTAGAAATGGAGAACACAGTAAGATAAACAAGAGACAGAGAGAAGCTAGTAGAAATGACCCAGATAGAATACTAAACAGTAATACACCAGACGGATCTGAAATTAACAAGCACTTCAATACAACCATAAATGATAATCCCACGGCTAGCATAAGATAATAGGAATAACAAGAGAAAAAGTTAAACAAGGCAGCGAGAACACCCCAAAGAGAAATAAGGGAGACCCCATGCCACCAAAATAGAACAAGAGCACCAAAATTAAAGCTTGACATAAGATATCCCAATTTGATCCAGTCTAACATGACCTTGAACATGAACATGCAGCTGAGCAAGGGAAAGCTCAGTTATTCTATTCAAATTATAACGCAAATTAGCCAAGGCCTGTGCACAAACATTCCCCTCATCCAAAATGATAGAAAAGGAGCAAATTAGGGAGTTCAAAACCTCTCTAATGTTTCTCCAATTGTAGAACATGATAGAGGAACAAGCACCATCATCTTTATTAAGATAAAATTTTAAATCAAAATAAGGACTGACCTCCAAAACAGTATTACTAAGAGAAAGAATAGCACAAACCCATGAAGAACGCCATAGAAAAAAGCACAATTAGTATCACCATGATTAAGAGGCCCAGCAAAACCCAACATTAAAGTGTCATTATGGTTTCTAAAAAGACCACCACAACCAGCAATATTACCTAATTTAGCACTAGCCACATTCAACTTAAAATAGTTAGGTTGAGGCTTACACCAATTAGTACATCTCATCGTGATTTGGAACTTATCCGCATCCAAGTTAATACCAAAGGAAGAAAGGGTAAAAATAGAGTTCTTCAAGTTCTTAACCGAGAGCAAATTGGAAGAATAAAGAGCAGCCACTTTTCCTTAACTTTATGGATGATTCTCTAGTGGTTCATAACAATCCCACTGAACCGAGAATCATTCCTCTCCAATCAAAGGAACCAAAGGATAATAGAGGGAATAACATTTTTGACATGGCTTTTAGACTTAACAAACCAACAGTCAAGCAAATGATAAATAGAACTAGTAGTATTATAGAAGTTAAGATGAAAAAAGTCCTCAAAAAAAGACCAAACCTTAACCATATATTGTCAACATGGAAACAACATTGACATTTAGAAGGAAAGATAAAACCTCTTTTCCTCAAATTCTCATCAGTAGGAATAAGCCTATGAAAAATTCTCCAAACAAAAACAAAATCGTAGAGTGAATACTTTTGTGCCAAATCATTTAAAAAAGCTTAGAAGACTCATTTTTAGTTCTAAGGGAATGCCAAGCATCCTTAGTTCTAAGAGAACCATCTTTAGTAAAAGAACAAAGAAACATATCCTTATAATTAAAGTTAAACTCTTATGTGAATAGATGCCCGATCGTGATCACATATCAGGACTGTGCTTAACTATTACAGCTATCCACCACTGGGGATAAGCTGCATATAATTGTCTCAGATACTGATTTTGACTGGTCCATGTCAAATCATTTTCTTCGCCAAACCAACACACCCTTTCATGTTGGAGAGACTAGCTCTTTAGTTAAAGATGCTAGGACAATTCAGCATGTCCTTTGCACCTCCATTATTCCAAAAGTCGAGGACCGTGTCCACATCACTCCTCTACTTTCTCTAACTACCTTTTTCATCATGGCCCAGAGAGAGTTTAATACTACTAACTTAATTTTTTGATACATTGATCATTTAACAACTATTCGTGATCCAGGCCATAGGAGGAAACCAACCTTGCTTTAGGATATCTCATAGCCTATATTCTTGAAACCAAATATAATCTTCAATATCCTTCTCGTCACGACCTTCAGCCTCCTTGCTACTCAAACAGCTCTTTCAATATCCTTCACAGTACTCGTCTCCACCCAGGAAATGGGGAACCTCAGGGGGCCGAGGAGGAGGAGGCTCCCGCTCCCATTCCTGATCCTGGTCCTCTTCGCCAGCACTCACAGTTTGACCAGTTAGTGGAGAGATTTGATCATTGGGAGACCCGTTTTGATGCTTACGTTGCCACACAGGAGCAACAACATTCTGAGGATATGGCCCACTAAGAGCATCCCCGCATAGAGGACTTATCCCATTTTGACAGCTACATTACTCACCAGCAGCAGCAGTACGACCAGGATATAGTCTGGTTCAATGCTCAGTTTACTATGCTAGCTAGCTACTTTCAGCAGGCTCCACCACCTCCTCCTCCATCTGATGATTAGAATCCCTCGTTTTTTTAGTTTTAGTTTCTTTTTTTTTTTCAAGATTACTTTCTTTTTATGTATTCTATTTTTTTTTAGTTAGTTGCATTAGTTTGTAGTTTCCTCCTCCTTTTTGAGATGTCAAAAAGGGGAACAGTATGTTTGTATTTGTTTAGTATGTTTGTACTTGTTATGGTAAAAATCTAAAAGTTTGTTTAGTTTTTACATTACTGTTTTAGAATTAATTTTTGATATGTTTGCCATCATCAAAAAGGGGGAGATTGTTACAAACCTATTTTTGGATTATGATTTTGATGATAGCAAACAAATCTTATTTCACTACAACTGCCTTTTTCTCTATTGACTTTTTAGGACCCAAAAGATTGGACGGAAATCAGAATCAACTACAGATTGGATAGTTTAGGGTTGAGTCAGTCAGTAATTTTTTTTTCCTTTCTTGAGTCAATTATAAATGTTTGAAGTGAATGATATTAAGTAACCCTACACACACACATTTGAGAGATTTAGAATCTCTATTGTTACTCACATCGGCTATGACGATATTATTATCGGCCTGGATGATCGAGTTTAAAACAGAAGTTCTAAACAAGATTTCTTGTTAAGGCAGTCGTAATTAACTGATTGCCCTGGACTATACTTGTGTCGGCCAGGACGATAGGCTTAATACAGAAAGAAATTGCCGCCCTAAATAATTAAGGTATTTTATGTTTTTGGTAATCGGCCAGGACAATCTTGTATCGGCCTGGACAATATTCACAATTATGCCTTAATTGATCAGACAATCAAGGAGGTAATTAAGAATGATTGATACGATCATATCATCCTGGATGATCGCGAGATCAGCCAGGATGATCTATTCTAAAATCCTTAGTCACTCCTGGATGATAAATATCGGCCAGCATAAATTTAGGGTGATGTGTTAGACGATCTGGATCGGACAGCCTGAATTTAGGGCGATACTCTGGATGATTTTCCTCTGATTTGAACTGATCGGCCAGGACTATTGTGAGATCGTCCTGGACGATCAAGCCAATTTTTAATCGTCCAGTTTGCATTCAAGGTGATGCTCTGGCCGATCTTTTAAAATTTGTACTGATCGGCCAGGACGATTTTCATATCGTCCTGAACGATATAGTTGGCAACTTGCAATTAATGAGCTATTTTGAGCTCTTCTTTATAAGATCTCTTGTTCAACATTTTTAATCATCCTTGGTTGCTGTCTTGACCTGAGAAAACCTAAAGGAGGGAGAGAGAGAGAGGGAGAGAGAGTGAGAGAGAGGATCTTGTGAGGGGGAGCTTGTGAGGGGATTCATAAGGGGTTTCCCCAAGCATTGTTCCACTTCTTCCTCCCTAGAGTCTCTTGTCCTGGGAAGGGTTGGGAGAGGTAAGTTTTAGCAAGTGATCGAGATTCTCTGCCTGCTTCAGGAGGAAGTAAAAGTAGGAAGGTTCTCTGCCTTGCCGAGTGTGGCAAAAAGAGGTGTTTGTAAAGGCTTCTCCGCCTAACTGTGGGAGCTAAAGGAGTGTCATGATTGTAGTGCAATACTCAAAGGGCGCCTCCAGGGAGTGGACATAGGTCGAGTTGACCGAACCACTATAAACCTTTGTGTTCCTATTTTTACTGCTTCCGCACTTAAATTTCTGCATTGTTTATTTTGTGGTGGTTTGGTTTGTGAAATTTGTTGAGCTTTGCTTAAAGTTTTTAAAATATCAATTCACCCCCCCCCTCTTAGTTAGTCTTGGGCCAACTCTATAGGGCTTAACATCCCTAACGAACTTTCAAATATACCTTTTGATCTTTGGAAAACACGCATGTCTACTTTTTTACAATCACTTGATTATCGTATATGGATCTTAGTTCAGGAAAGGTATACAAAACCAACTAGATTAGTTGACGGAGTTAGAGTTGAAACACCTTTTGCAAACTGGACAGTAGAAGAACGTGACGCAGCACAACTAAATGCCAAATGCTTGAATAGTTTCTTTTGTGCTCTTAAATTAGAAGATTACATGCGAGTTTCTACTTGCAAAAGTGGAAAGGTCATATGAGATAGACTTTGTATAACTTATGAGGGGACTAATGAGGTTAAGCAATCTAGACTTAATATCTTATTACATGATTATGAACTGTTTCGCATGAAACCAAATGAATCCATTTCTGATATGTACACAAGATTCACATAAATTATCATCTCTTTACATGCATTGGGTAGGGAACTAACGAATGCTGAAATGGTTAAAAAAATTCTTCGTTGTTTGCCTACTGCTTATGATGCTAAAATTACCGCAATTACATAGTCTAAAGATCTTAACATTTACTCTATTTATAATCTTCTTGAACCATTAATTGCTTATGAGCAAGGAGTTAGTCAAAGAAAGATTGATGCAGGTGAACCACGGAGGGAGAAGAATATAGCACTAAAAGTGGAGGAATCTGAAAGTGAATACTCACAACCTGAAGATGAAGACGACATCGCTCTAATGACTAGACAATTCAGAAGCTTTTTGAAAGGAAAGTAGAAGAGACACCAGCAATGGAATAAAGATAAATTTAATAGAAATGCTAATGTTTCAAATGATGTGATTTATTATGAGTGTAGAAAACCTGTACATATTAAGACAAATTGCCCAAAACTCAAAGCCACTCCTAGTAAGGAGAAGGTAGAGGAGAAACAAAATGTAAAGAAGGGCAAGAAGAAGTTTCAAAGAGCTTTCTAGGTGGACTCAGCTTCAGATTCATCGGAGATTGAAAAGGAAAAGGAAGTCACTAATCTGTGCTTAATGGCCGATAGTCTTGATCAGTCAGATCAAGAAGAGGGTCGCTCTCACACAAGACCTAGTGAGAACTTATGGTACTTGGATAGTAGATGTTCAAAGCATATGATTGGAGATACTGCACAATTCATAATGCTGTAAGCCAGGAGGTGAGGCAAGGTTACACTTGGAGATAACACCAGAAGGAAGGTGGTTGGATCAGGTATGATATAAAATCTTAAGAATTTTTACATTGAAAATGTGTTATTGGTAGAAGGCTTAAAGCATAATTTGTTAAGTATAAACTAGCTATGTGACAAAGGATATTGTGTAACATTTTTTCCTATTAGCTGCATTTTAAGCCTAAATGGAAATGATGTTTTAAATGGTAAAAGGGTAAACAATGTTTATATGCTAGACTTGAATTGCATTTAAACTCCTACTCCTTTTTGTTTAAAAATTATATCTGATGAGTCATGGCTTTGACACAGGAAACTTTGTCATTCTAGCATGAAAAATCATACGAGAATTACTCAAAAGAACTTAGTGAGAGATATACCAAAACTAGACTTTATTAAGAACCACCTGTGTGATGCAATTCAATTAGGAAAATAAGTGATGTTCTCTTTTAAGTCCAATAAGGATCTTAGAACAAGTAAACCATTGGAGATTTTGCATATGGATTTTTTTGGCTAGTTCAAACTGTAAGTCTAGGAGGGAAGGTATACGGATTTGTGATTGTGAATGATTACTCAAGATTCACATGGGTTAGATTTTTATTTTATAAGAGTGATTCATTTGAAGAATTTAAAAATTTTTTGACTTGGATTCAAAGAAAACTTAGGTATGAAATTATGACTATACAAAGTAATCATGGAGGAGAATTTGAAAATGAAAGATTTGAGGATTTTTGTAAGGAGAAAGGAATTGATCACAATTTTTTTGCACCTAGAACCCCTCATTAGAATAGGGTAGTCAAAAGAAAAAATAGCATTAATAGATGCCACCCGAGCAATGTTGGCAGAATACTCACTTTCTAAATACTTTTGGGCTGAGGCGGTTAACACTGCATGTTATGTTCTGAATAGGGTGATTCTGAGATCTAAATTAAATAAAACACCCTATGAGTTGTTAAAAAGAAGAACACCTAATTTGTCTCATTTGCATATTTTTGGTTGCAAGGTGTTTATATAAAATAATGGAAAATCTATCTTAGGAAAATTTGATCCAAAATCAGATGAAGGAATTTTTGTTGGATACTCAAGTGTTGGAAAATCTTATAGAGTATTCAATAGAAGAACTTTGATTATTGAGGAAACCACACATATTGTATTTGATGAATCTAGAAATTTGGAAGAGCCAAATGTTGTAGAAGATGAGATTGAGGATAACTCCCAAAAGATTGATAAAATAAATTTGGATAAAATTTTGGAAGAAAATTTGGAGATAGAAAATCCTTTGCCTAGAGATTTGAGATTTACTAAAAACCACCCAAAGGAGTTGATAATTGGTGAACCTAGTGAGGGTGTAAGGACTAGGCGTGGATTAAACAAAGAAGTCAATCATTCAGCCTTCATTTCAGCAATAGAACCCACTAATATTGATCAAGCACTCTTAGATGAATTTTGGATTTTGGCCATGCAAGAAGAGTTAAATCAATTTGTAAGAAATAAAGTTTGAGAATTAACTACAATATCAAAGGATCAAAGTGTATTAGGAACTAAGTGGGTATTCAAAAATAAAATGAATTACTCAGGAGTTGTCATTAGAAATAAGGCTAGATTGATTACTAAGGGGCATAATCAGATTGAAGGAATTGATTTTGAGGAGACTTTTGCCCCTATAGCTAAACTTGAAGCAATTAGGGTTTTGCTAGCTTTTGTCTATTTTAGAGGATTTAAATTATTTCAAATGAATGTAAAAAGTACCTTTTTAAATGGGATAATTCAAGAAGATGTTTTTGTAGAACAACCACTAGGTTTTGAAAATTCTAAATACCTAAATCATGTTTTCAAGTTAAAAAAGGAATTATATGGATTGAACAGGCACCTAGGGCTTGGCATGAGAGGTTAAGCACCTTCCTACTTGAAAGGTCATTTAAAAAAGGAAGTGTGGATACAACACTCTTTTTGAAGAAATTTGGAAAGGATATACTCATTGTACAAATTTATGTAGATGACATCATCTTTGGATCTTCAAATAAAAATCTTTGTGATGATTTTTCTAAAATAATAAGTTGTGAATTTGAGATGAGTCTAATGGGAGATTTAAGTTACTTTCTATGATTTATCATTAAGAAAATTGAGGAAGGTACATTTCTTAGTCAGTCAAAGTATGTTAAGGACATTCTCAAAAAGTATGAAATGGACAATGCTAAACCTGTCAGTACACCAATGAGTTCCTCAGTTCAGTTGGATAAGGACCCTAAGGGAAAATCTATTGATCAAAAGAAATTTAGAGGGATAATTGGATCTTTACTTTACTTGACAGCTAGCCGCCCCGATATCATGTTTATTGTTTGCTTGTGTGCTAGATTTCAATCAGATCCAAAAGAATCACATTTGACAGAAGTAAAAAGGATATTAAGATATTTGTTAGGAACTCAGAACTTAGGAGTTTGGTATCCTAAATTTAGCTCTTCATTTGAAATAATTGGTTAATCAGATTCTGATTTTGCAGGTTTTAGGGTGGATAGAAAAAGCACGTATAGAACATGTCAGTTTATTGGAAATTCTTTAGTCTCTTGGTCCAGTAAAAAATAAAATTTAGTAGCTCTATCTACTGCTGAAGTTGAATACATTGTATTAGGAAGTTGTGTGGCACAAGTACTTTGGTTGAAACAACAATTAATTAATTTAAGATTAACTATAGGCACTATTCCAATTTATTGTGATAACACTAGTGCTATTTGTATTTCTAAAAATCCTATTCAACATTTAAGAACCAAACATATAAATTGAAAGTTTTTCATACGGGACGAATTGTGTAAGTGTGTAAAACTGTCGGATTTTGAACCTTGGTTTGTCCAGGATGAACGTGTTCAAATGACGGGATGAATGAATTTTAGTTGAATGGATAAGATCATTTTTTAAAATGCCTGTTCGTACATACTAATCCTTGGTTCGTCTGGATGAACACATGTCGGTTCAATATGTGGGACGGTCTCAACTGCCATTAAAATGATCATAAGTTCTGATTATCCAGGACGAACATATGTTCGTCTGTACGATCGTTTGGTCAAAAGTCTGTACGAAAGGATGCTTCGTAAGTTGTGTGATTATGAAAAGCAATTTTATTTTGGACTCATTTATTTGTCCGTATGAAATTTTTTCATACGGGACAAATCGATATTCGTACGGGATGAAAGTGATTTCTTCTGGTATGTACAGTCATTTTTTAATAAATTGATGAGCTTTTGAACTCAACAGTCACACTCACACATCACTTTCAAACATTTTCGTTCCTTAGATCCTATAAATGGCAAGTTCAAGCAAGTGTTAAAAGATTCTAGCCAAGGGACCACCTAAAAACTCTTCTGATAACTTTCTTTCCAAAGCCAATGAAGAGTCTTTCCCCAGATTCGTGTCCGCTAAATCACACCCTCTAGAATTCTTGTCCAGGAACAACTAACCTTTCAGGTAATGAACTTGTTTGCTTCAACTCAGTTTGGTTTCATCCTCACCCTAGTTTATCTCTACAACAAAGAAACCATCCACTATTTCCTTACAAACATGTCTTTCAATTCCGTCCATACTGTCATACATTCTTTTGTCTTTAAGAAAAAAGTTGAAGTCACCAAGGCTAACTTAGGAGCATTTCTGAACTTATGGACTGAGGGAGCTAGAGCACATACCTTGATCACCTCAATTGAATATGAATGGTATGAAATAAATAAAGTGACTAGAGGAATCAATTTTAATGAGCATATGCCTAAGGTATCCGGTCTCGTTCGTAATGCTCGTATCATCCAGCATGTTCTTAGAAATCCTATAATTCCTAAAGCTGATGATAGGATCAACATTACCCCTCTTCTTTCGATGGTGATCTTCTTGATCATGACTAAAGAACCAATAGACAAAGCCCAACTTATCCTTGACTATCTTTATGGACTGCCAGAAATTGGTCATGTAGAACATAAAATAAAGAAGAACATTACCTTAGGAAATCCAGTTGCCTACATTCTGGATAAGAAGTACAATTTGGTTCATCCGGTATAAGATTTTGAAGAACCGCTCTACTACAATGATGGTTCATTTAGAGCAATCTTCAATAAAGAAGAACCAAATAAAATACATGTCATTAGTGATACTGAGGAAGAACAAGAACCTGCAACTGCTAATGAACCAAATTATCAGGATTTGGTTTAAAGATTTAACTTTTTAGAGACTCACTTTGATCAAAGGTTTGATCAAATTGAAGCTCATATGCAGCAGCAGGATATGCAGTACAATCAAGATATGGAATTTATGCTAGAACAGATAAACGATATAAATTCCAATATGCTTATGATGAATAGCTATTTCAACTTCTTTGGTGCTTCACCTCCTTCTCCACCTCTAGATCAGGGTCCTTCTGAGGACAATTACACTTGATTTTATGTGTTTCTTTAGTTGTTGTTTTTGTTTTGTGGCTTAGGAAAGTTTGATGTATTTTCTTTTCTTTAGATGTTTTTGTTTTAAATGTTATGATGTATTGATATCCATTGCTCAGATTGTAATATCCTCTTTTTGATATCAATATAAGGTATCCTATTTTGGCTTTAATCTAGTTTTTGAAATGTGTGTTAGCCTTTATGACAATCATTAAATTTTTTATCTTAAAAGTATTATACTTTGAAATGCATGTTAAAATTAAATTCATTAGAAAATCTAATTTTTCTAAATTTAAGTTTTTCTTATAATTTGATGTAAATAAGATTGTCAATTTCATGTCTCTTATTTAGACTACATTAATGTTTAATCTTATTATTGCAACTATGATGTTTTCTCATTTTATATTTCACTTATCAATAAATATTTATGCTCTTAGAAAAATTTGAAATTTTTTATTATTAATTTTGGAAAGATCAAAGTTACTCTTGAAAAATGTACAAAAATCAAAAGGAATGAGCAATGGTTTGCAAGTTGAAAAAGAGGCACAAAATAAGCCCACAAGTGAAAAGATGCACAAAAATGTGCCATAAATTTGAAAAAGATGCGCAAAGCGCCACATGTGGTAGTTATTTCTTTCCATAATCTTTTAATATCATAATTCAAATTGATCTTCTGTACATTTATATTCCATATTGAAATTTGAAATATACAAATTTTCTATTCATCTTTTTTGCAATGATTTTCTCTATCTTAGTGTTTAAATTGACTCATATTTTTTATAAACACTTTTTATCATCAATGTTATATCTCTTCTTAAATTCTATGAATTACTATGATTTGCCTAATGTTTTGATTTTATTTGCATAATTTAATTCAATCACTTTCAAGGGTAATTTATCAAATGATTTTCATATGACTGCTTACATTTCAGGTCTTTTTTTTTCTTCTTTACTTTTTGTTGTTGTCAAAAAGGGGGAGAAATTGTTTGTTCGTATATTTTTTTGTTTTGTTTTGTATTATATGTATTTTTGTTTTATGTGTTTTTGTTTTGTTTTCTATCTCTGAATAATTTTGAAAAACAAAAAATTATAATTCAATTTTCTCCTTATTTTTACGTGTTCATCAATTCAGGGGGAGTTTAGGAGATTCTTAGAATTTGAAATTCTACAAACAAAAATTATTTTGTCATCATCAAAAAGGGGGAGATTGTTAAGAGAGTTGCTATTTGTATGCTTTACATTCTTTCAACTTGTATAGTTTTGATGATTTCAAATATTATTGTTTTAAGCATCGTTATCTCCTAACACTTTTTTGGAAGAATTTGTTTTTACTCTTGTGTGTACTAACATTTCAAGAAAATTGAACTCCAGACTATTGAAGACTTACAAATCAAATTCAGCATGAAATGCATGAAATATTTTTGTAATTTGAAGCTTATACTTTTCTTTGAATTAAGTTTGAGAGGGAGTGATTGTAATTGAGTGAATAAACACACACACACAGTTAACACTTAAGGAGATCTTTAAAAAATTTATACTGATCATATGGGACGAATATAGTTCGTACAGGACGATCAAGTCAGTTATCTCCTCTAAAGAGCAATGGAATGAAATGGAGTTGAAGAAAATTTTTCTAAGTCCTGATCGTCCAGGACGACATTTTATTCATCCCAGGATGAAATGCTCTCTAGAAAATTTTCATTCAGACAAAACTCATAATCATGCCAGCATGAAATTCTCTCTGGAAAATTTTTATCCAGACGAACGCAAAATTGTCCCAGGACGAATTCCACTCTGTAAAATTTTTGTTTAGACAAAATTCATAATCGTGCCAGGATGAAATGCTCTCTAGAAAATTTTCGTCTAGACGAACGCATAATCGTCCAGGATGAAATGCTCTCTGTAAAAATTTCATCTGGACGAACTCATATTAGTCCCAGGACGAAGTGAACCGACTCTTAAAATTTTGGCGACGTCCTGCATTTTTTGGGAACCGACCTATAACCGTTCGTACCGGACAAACCTAGTTCGTATTGGACGATGATCGGGTACAAATTCAGTTCAAACATATATACATTTGGTTCGTTTCTAACAGAATTATATAATATCGTCCAGAACGATCCACGATCTTATGGGACAATTAACTATTTGTTGACTTGAAACTTTGCAATTTTTGGACGATTTTTCTTGTCTTTTTTATATATAGTCTGATTTATACTACCACTTAATCTTTTTGCTCACTGATCTTCGTGCCAATTGAAAGAAGAGTCAAGGAGAGAGTGTGAGAGAGTTTTTGTAGGAGTTTTCTTACTACTGGAGCGTGAAGGATTCACTTGGAACTCAAAGGTAAGAATCTCTACTTGTGGTTTTTTATTACTTCACTATTTTCTCTCTTCCTTCTAGATTTCTTGTGAGAAGATCTGTCAAGGAGATCCGATTCTCTCCCGACACTTGGAGAGTGTGAACAGTCAAAGGGTTCTCTGCCCACACTAGGAGAGTGTCAATAGACGAAGGGTTCTCTACCCATACTAGGAGAGTGTGAACAGCCGAAGGGTTCTCTACCCACATTAGGAAAGTGTGAACAGCCAAAGGGTTCTCTGCCCATACTAGGAGAGTGTGAAAGGATGACGGGTTCTCTGCCTACACCAAGAGAGTGTGAAAGGATGGACGATTCTCTATCATCACTGGGAAGAGTGTAAAAGGATGATGGTTCTCTATCGCACCGGGTAGTGGTGGAAGATATTTTTGTAAGGGCTTCTCCGCCTTGCTGTGGGTGTAAAAGGAGAGTCACTAGTGGTATTAGTGCAATACTCGGAGGGTGCCTTCGGGGAGTGGATGTAGGTCATGTTTGACCGAACCACTATAAATCTCGTGTCTTTTATTTTTACTCTACTTTTTATTTTTGTTTTAATGTTTCTATCTTGTGGTTGAAAAACTTCTTCTATAAAATTCACTAAAGTTAAATTCTCAATTTTAAATTTTAAAAGAGGGTAAAATTTTTTAATTACCAATTCACACACCCCCCCCCCTCTTGGTTAGCCGTGGGACATAAGCTTAGGTTTAACAACCAAATTCATAGTGAATGACTTTCAACAAACGCCTCAGTGCCATGTGTCCAAAAAAATTACAATCCTTGTCGATTTAACATTTCTATCATTTTGTGTTGTTAAGCACCAGAGCTTTTCCCTTAAGAGTGTAATATCACTCATTATGTCTATAAATAGGCTATATGTTTTTCAAAATTTCTTTATTGAATTTGTTATCTCTATTTCTCTCAAATTCCTACATAATCTCTATATATTTGTGTTTTGTGAGCAATGGCCACCCAAATGTTTGGTAGCAAGAAGCATGCCTCTATCTTCACTGATAAGAGAATATTCATATCTGCTTAAGTTGAGCAATAATATGGGGTAATTGTGGAGAGTAAGAAAATAATTCCAAAGAGAGGCATTCAAAAACTAGATTGGAAGTTAATGTAGACTATAGTAAATCAAGGTCAGGAGCTTTTGTGTAAGGAACCCCATGCTACTGTAGTGAATATGGTGATAAATGTTTTAGATATTGGAAAGGATACAACAACAACAACAACAACAACAACAAGCCTTTATCCCACTACGTGGGGTCGGCTACATGAATCCTTTTTCTCCATTGTGTCCTATTAAAAGTCAAATTCTCGTTTAGATATTGGGAAGGATGATATGAATAATATGTTCTACATTGGGGGTAAATGGATACCATTTGATTATGTTGTCGTTAATCATACTTATAAGTTGAGAGGTTTTGAAATTGATGAGTATACCCATTTATTAATCTTGATGAATTATAAAGAGTTTTATGAGAGCCTTGTAGTGGGGTAGTGTAGAAGATGAGAGAGGAAAAAATTATTAAGTTTCTTGCATCTTGCTTATCCCAACTATCAGAAGCTTGGCACTATTTTATTTCTACTCATTTATTACCAAGTAAAATTATTTGTTAATCATCCAAAGTTTAAGCCACGCTTAACTATATTTTTCTTGTTGGCTACACTATTGATTTGGGAAAGATTATTTACTCTTATTTAAATTATATCATTAGAGGCACTACTTCAATAGGGTTTGGGTATCCTTCTCTTATTTATACTTTATGTGATAATGCAAGTGTGAGGGGAGATCTTAGAGAAGAATAGATTTTGCCATTTTAGCTCTCACTAATAGGAAAATTGAAATTTTAAAATGATTTGGTTATATGAGGAGGTTAGTCCTAGTGAGCCATAGTTAATTAGTATGCTTAACAGAAACATCAGAAGGAGCTCTAAGGCTTCAAAGTCTTTAAGTGAGTATGTGGCCAAGAGAAGGGAATAAATGGAGAGTTTGACTAATTTCTATGAGGAGAATAAGGAATAGCAAGCTTATTTCTTAGGTATACAGGAAAAGCATTACAACTATGTAACCATATTTAATGAGGCTTTAGTGGTGGTGTTTAAATGGAGCCCCTTTGTGGAGAATCCATTTGTTAAAAGTCATTAGTGATTGTCACATGATCATTTGTTCAATCATGGACAACCACAAAATAATTTTCAATGATATGAACATGTCAAATGCATAACTCTTCCTAATCATTGATCATATCAAATCTATATCAAATCTACTATCTAAATGCAATGAAAAATTCAATACCTCAAAATCAAATGTTCAATCCAAACCCATTAGCCCATAGCCTATTTTTTAAAAATTTTCAATCACCTCAAAACTTAACCAAAGACATTGGATTCATGATTGGTTATATACATACTGATTAGGCATGTCTCTGGGGTCTACTCTATTAGTTTGTATGTATTATAAGCCCTTTAACCCAATAAACTCAAAGCATATTCCAAGGCTATAAAACCTTTAAATATTTACAACCTATGACACTGAGAATTATATATTAAGGTTTTTGATCTTGGAAGCCTCCCCATATCTATTGATCATGGTCATTATAATTTGAATAATGCATTGACCTAATATTGAACCTTTAGTGGACTATACAAACCATGAAACCCCAAAACCTCCCAAAAAATTGAATCTCCCTTAAACTACAATATGGTTAAGTCATATTGAACCTTAAAACCTTCTTTAACACTTTTTAAATGTGATTTGGAGTTCATTGAACCCAGTCCAACGTCATGGTCAACCCTAGTTGAGCAAGTCAAGCTAGGTTGACCAAATGGCCCCTTAAGATCTTAAACTTTCATTTCATCATAAAGGCCTCACCAACCTTGAGATAACCTCAAACAAACTAAAAATATCATTTGGAATGGGTTAGACCTATTCTCAATCCCTAACAAATCACAGATGACTAATTCTACCCTATTTAACCAGCTAAATCTTAGTTGACCATTATGTCCCTTAAATCCTTAAACTTGTATTTCATACCAAATGACCTCCCCATTGCATGAAACCTACTCTAATAAGTCCAAAATGTTATTTTGAAGTAGGTGTATCAAACCCCAACCTGTAGTCAAACTTGGTTAACCAAAAGTATGTATAAACAATTAAAAATTTAAAATTTAATGCTCTAAATCGTATCAAACCAAATTAACCCATGGGGATTGTTAATTGGGTCACCATGAGTCACCCAAAAGGGTTTCAACTGATAGGCTAACCTAGATTAACCACACCAGTTTGACCAAGTGGACCCAAAGGTGTTTTGTGAACCAAAATCTAATCCTTATGAAATTAAAATACATGAATGACTATAACAGGTGTCCCTTGACCCCATGCATCAAGCCCAATAATCCAAACCGATAGGTTAACCTTAGTCAATAATTGGGCTAACCCAAATCCTCTAAAACCTAAATTATGGAGCCCATTGCCAACCTAGCACAAATTGGCTGATGTAAACACTTGAATTATATTTTAGAATGTTTATCCTATATGACATGTCAAGCTCTAGCCATATAGACTACGGAAGTGGAAGATTATTTAGAATAACCTCTAAGAAATGATTTGTTTAATCCTAAATGACTAGCCAACTATCTAAAGGAGCTAAAACTCTCTAAAACCTTCCCTTGGATCCTATTGGATAGTCACCAACAAAAATGGTTGCTAACCATTTCTTAGGTCGTAAGATATTGACCCTTAAATCTATTATCTCTCCTATAAATACCATAAAAATTTTTAAGGAAAGGGTTGATTGATTTCTTTCTTTAGCTTCATAGGAACTCTTTAAACCACCCTTAATTCATCCAGATCCCTCTCCAACTCCAGAATACTTTAATTGAAGTGTTCAAAGAGAGAAGAGAGAGAAAGTCATCTAAAAAAAGCAACTTCCAATCCAGTGGATTTAAATGCTTAAAGTATTCAAGGAAGATCTAGAGGACCTCTCAAAGAGTCCATAGAGTCTAAAAACAAGAAGTTCCACCCAATGGATGGAAGTATTTTTCTATTTATAGGTCTACAATTGAAATCCAAATTAATTTAGGATATCAATGCATGGAGCCTCCAAACTCCATGAAATAAAGACTTATGGCATCAAGAAGCTCCCCCAAAAGTTTCATCTCATTTGAAGGAGTCTATAATAAGTTATGAGCATTTAAAATTCTTGTTCATTTTTTAAATAAGACAACTATGTCAAACTAGACCATTTGATGGCATGTCTAATTTGATTGGACGACCTAGATCAAGCAATACCACGGGATTCCAATGCTGAGTTTTAAATGCACACCTCATAAGGTTTGATTTGGGCGATCTTAATCACTAATTCAAATCATATGGATAAAACATCCCCATTAACACTAACATATTTAAGTGAAATGGTGTGTCAAATCAGAGCCTGATGCATGTTAAATTTCCATTAATATTGATTTTACCGTCACACAATCATTTCCTAATCAGTACCCAACATTTAAATTTAGCTTTAAATGGTTAAAATTCCTAAAAAAATTTAAAAGTTTAGAAATTTGCTATAAATCTAATTTCATCTAAATTTGGTGTTCTTAGACTTTTTAGAACTATTTTGAAGCCAATTTTATCTTAAAAATAATTTTTTACCATTTGACCATTTGTTAGTAAGTTATTAGGTTTTGAATGCTCACTAAATTTATTTTATAATTCTCAAGCCAGTTGTTCAATTGAGCTCAAACTAGGACAGCCTAAATTAGGGTATGTTTTCTTTATACCATAATTTTCCTGGGTCATGATGATATATCGATCTTGGGAAATTGAATTTTTAAAGTTTTGGGTCATAATTTAGCCCAAAACATTAGAAATTCATAGCTCTCAATCCACACATATTTAGGTCTTGTTTTTTAAGGTGTGTTTATGTTTAAGCAAGGGTTAGAATTCCACTGAGTTCAACCAATTCTAGTCATTTCATTTCCTAAATTAAATCATGAAAGTTATAGATGCACTAACCTTTGATGATTGATTGTGACACCTACAAAGGCTTTGATGAATCTAAAATTAAATAGGTTTAAAGCATATGTTTAAATGAGCCTTTTTTTAATAAAAAATAAACTAGTGAACCTAAGATTGACTTTCATAATCATCCTATGATTTTCATTAATTCATATTAAATAAAAAATAAATTTAATGCTTCAAGATGCATAAAATTTAATGATTAATAGTGGAAAATTAAGACACCTTACAGTTCATTCTAAATAAAAAGAAATTTAAAATTAAGAACATTTATTAAGTAATTAAATTAAATAATTTAGATATATAATTCCAAATTAGTTTTAAACACTTGTAATCATCCCAAGGTGTCATCAATGACACTTGTGAAAGATTTCAAGAGGTTTGGAAATTATTTGGGGTAAAAATAAGAAATCCCCTAATTACTTGTATTGATTAATTTATTAAAATGTGTTGAACTTATAAAAACCCTAACTAATTACAAAAAATCCAAATGACAAAAGCTCATATTCATTGAACTCATAATTGAGTGCAGTATTTATGAAAATAATAAAATTTTTAAAGTTCTTTGTAAATAAAAAAGTCCAAATTTGGTCATATTTAATTCATTAAAATATACTAAATTTGTAAAAATTATAACTAATTTTTGAAAAATCCAATTAGCACAAACTCAAAGGCATTGTTCATATAACTTTACTTAGTATTTATAAAAATATAAAATTTGTAGAATTCAGTATAAATTAAAAAGTTAATAATTGGTTATGCTTAATTCATTAAATAATTCAATAAAAAAATTCAATAAATCATAAAAAATTCAGTGAACCAATAACTTGTTAAATCAAATCAAATGAGCAACAATTACACTTCATATTATTTGAATAATTTTTTTAGGCTGGATTACCTCACATTACAGTGCTATGTGTTCTAAGGAGGTCTTGATCCTCGTGTCTGTTATGAAAATGCCATGAATGAATTAGTTAAATAGAAGTATTATATTATAAATGTTATAAAAAAGTAATTAATGAATTTAATTAATTAAAAATCAACAACCAACCATCAAACCTATATAAAAATTAATTTTTGGTAGCCCATGCTAATAAAGTTATTAACTTATCCCTAAAGAGGGAAAAATAAACCTTGTAGCCCTAGTTTAACAAAGCTAATTGCTATCTAACTTAAACAATAATTGAAATTAGTAATAAAATATTTAAACATTAAAGCTTTCATATCCTTGTACTCAACTCTTTTTAAGAAGGCAATGGCGTATTGGTTTGGAAAGCTTAAGGACTAAAACACCTAATTAAAATGCAAGAACTCTATGCATACCTATCTGTTGAAACTTGTACAATATAAATTAGGTTGTTAAACCTAAGCTTATGTCCCAGCGGCTATCCAAGAGCGAGGTGAATTGGTATTTAAAAAATTAATCCCTCTTTTAAAATTTTATACCAAAAAATAACTTTAATGAGTTTTTGTAGAAAAAGGTTTTTCAACCAGAAGTTAAACATTAAAACAAAAGGCAGCGAAAAAAATAAAAGACCCGAGATTTATAGTGGTTCGGTCAAACACAACCTACATCCACTCCCTAGAGGCACCCTCTGAGTATTACATTAGTGACTCTCCTTTTTGAACCCACAGCAAGGTGGAGAAGCCTTTACAAAACTCTCTTCCACCACTACCCAGTGTGGCAGAGAACGGACGTCCTTTTACACTCTTCCCAGTGTTGATAGAGAACCTTTCGTCCTTTCACACTCTCCTGGTGTAGGTAGAGAATCTTACGTCCTTTCACACTCTCCCACTGTAGGCAGAGAACTCTTTGGCTGTTCACACTCTCCAAGTGTGGGCAGAGAACCGTTCGACTGTTCACAATCTCCATGTGTCGGAAGAGAATAAGATCTCCTTGACAGATCTTCTCACAAGAAATCTAAAAGGAAGAGAGAAAAGAGTGAAGTAGTCAAAACCACAAGTAGATATTCTTACCTTTGAGTACCAAGTGAATCCTTAACGCTCCAGTAGTAAGAAATCTCCTTCAAACACTCTCTCACACTCTCTCCTTGAGTCTCCTTTCAATTGACACGAATATCAGTAAGCTTTTTAAAAGATTAAGAGGCAATTTTTATTGGACTTTATGTAGGGAAGACACAAAAAATTGTCCAAAAACTTCTGAAATTCAAGTCAAAATGAAGTGGATCATCCCATACAATCATGGATCATCCCGTACGATCGTGGATCATCCTGGACAAATTTACTTAAATCAGTTGCATACGAACCCAATGTATATTGGTATGAATTGACTTCGTACACGAGGATCATCCCATACGAAACATATTCGTCCTGGGACAAATGGTTATTTCAATGGTAGGTTTGTCAAACTACAGGACGTTATCAAAGGTTTAAAGGATAAAGTATTTTGTCCTTTGATGAACTGTGGTTCGTCTGGACAAAAATTTTACATAGAGCATTTTGTCCTTACATGAATAGTAGTTCATTTGGACGAAAATTTTCCAGAGAGCATTTCGTTTTGGGACGAATAGAATTTTGTATGGACGAAAATCATCCATAGAGCATTTTATCCTCGGATGAATTAAATTTTGTTGGACGAAAATTTTCCATATTGGCACGAATAGGAGCTCGTCTGGATGAAAATTTTCCAGAGAGCAATTCATCATGGGACAGATAAATGTTCGTCTGGATGATTAGTACTTAGAACAATTTTCTCGTCCCCTATTCATTCCATTTCTCTAACGAGGGGATAACTGACTAATCATCCCGTACGAACTGAGTTCGTCTTGTACGATCAGTATAAATTTTTAAAGATCTCCTCAAGTGTGTGTGTGTGCTTATTTACTCAATTACAATCACTCCCTCTCAAACTCACTACAATAACAAAGTACAAGCTTCAATTTACAAACTATCTCATGTTGAATTTTATTTGAAGTTTTCATTAGTCTGGAGTTCAATTTTCCTGAAATGTTAGTTCACACAAGAGCATAAATAATTCTTCCAAAAAATGTTAGGAGAAAATAAAACTTAAAACAATAATATTTGGAATTATCAAAACTTAAAGGAGGCATTGCACAACTATTTTATCTTTTTTTTTATTTTTTTTATTTTTTTATTTAAAAAAAATATAACAAATACACTACAAAATAAAAATACGATACAGAATAAAGAAAAAATAAGATATAGAACAAAGATAAAATATGATACAGAATAAAGATAAAATATCATACAGAATAAAGATATGAACAATATGATACAGAAAAATAATATGAACAATATTTTCTCCTCCTTTTTGATAACAGCAAAAGAGAAGAAGGAAAAGACTAGAAATGTAAGCAGTCATATGACAATCCTTTGATAATTGATCCTTAAAAGAGATTGAAATAAATTTTACAAATAAAATCAAATCATTAGGTAAATAAAAATGATTCATAGAATTTAAGAAGAGATATAACTTTTATAATAAAAAGATATATCAAAAACATGAATTAATTTAGACACTAAGATAAATAATATCATTGCATAAAGGATGAATATAAAATTTGTATATTTCAAATTTCAATACGAAGTATAAATATACAGAAGATCAATTTGAATTAAGAGATTAAAATATTATGGAAAGAAATAACTACCACATGTGACGCTTTGCGCATCTTTTTCAATAATTGTGGCATATTTTTGTGCATGTTTTCACTTGTGGGTTTATTTTGTGCCTCTTTTTCAAATTACGAACCATTGCACATTCCTTTTATTTTTTGTACATTTGTACATTTTTCAAGAGTAATTTTGATCTTTCCAATAATCAATAATAAACAATTTCAAATTTTCCTAGGTGCATCAATATTTATTGATATGTTAAATACAAAATGAGAAAACACCATAATTGCAATAATAATATTAAACATTTATGTAGTCTAATAAGAGACACAAAATTGACAATCTTAATTACATCAAGTTATAAGAAAAACTTAAATTTAGAAAAATTATATTTTCTAATGAATTCAATTTTGAGTTGCACTTCAAGATATAACACTTTTAAGAATAAAATTTTTAAAGATTGTCATATAGGCTAACACATATTTCAAAACAAGTTTAAAACCAAAACATGATAACTTCTATTGATATCATTATAATGGATATTACAATCTAAGGAATGATATTAATACAACATAAAAACTCAAATAATAAAATATCAAAAGAAACAAACACATTACAAATACATCACAAAAAGAAAAATACATCACAAACTACTACAACACAATCACATCATCTAAGGAAATACATAACCAAGTACATGAATTACTGTGATGGTCCTTGATTTGGAGGAGGAGGAGGTTGAGTATTGAAGAAGTTAAAGTAACTGCTTATCATAAGCATGTTGGAACTAATATCATTCATCTGCTCTCTCATATATCCCATGTCCTGATTGTATTGAGTATCCTGCTGTTGTAAGTGAGTTTTAATTTGATCAAAATGAGTCTCAAATTGATCAAATATGTGAACCAAATCTTGGTAATTTGGTTCATTAGCAGGTGCAGGTTCAAGTTCCTCCTCTGAATTACTAATAACATGTGCTTTACGTGATTCATCTTTATTGAAAATAGCTCTAAAAGATCAGTCGTTGTAGTAGAGAGGTTCTTTAAAATCTTAAACTGGATGTACCAAATCATATTTCTTTTCCAAAATGTAGGCAACAAGATGTCCTAAAGAAATATTCTTCTTTCTTTTATGGGCGACATGACCATTCTCAGAAAGTCCATTAAGATAGTCAAGGATTAGTTGGGCTTCATCTATTGGTTGGTTAGTCATAATCAAGTAGGTTACTATAGAAAGAAGAGGATTAATGTTGACTCTATCACCTGCTTTAGGAATGATAGAAGTTCTAAGAACATGCTGGATGAAACGAGCATTGCGAACAAGACTGGACACTTTAGGCATATGTTCCTTAAATATAATTCCTCTAATCACTTCATTAATTTCAGACCAGTCAAAATTAGAAGCAGTGGTCATGGTATGAGCTGTAGTTCCCTCAATCCTTAAGTTTAAAAAGATTCCTTGGTCAGCCTTGGTGATTTCAACTTTCTTCTTAAAAACATAGGATCTTATGTCAGAGTGATCAGAATTGAAAGACATGTTTGCTAGGAAATAATGAAAGGTCTCTTTGTTGTAGAGGTGAACTAGTGTGAGAATGAGACCAAATTGAGTTGAAGAAAATAAGTTCATTACCTGAAAGGTCAGTTGTTCTTGAATAAGAGTTCTTGATGGGGTGATCTTAGCGGAGACAAATCTAGGAAATGATTCTTCTTTGGCCTTGGTCAGAAAGTTATCGCTAGAATTTTTTGGTGGACCCTTGGCTAGAACCTTTTGTTGTTTGCTTGAACTTGCCATTGATAAGATCTAAAGGTAGAAAGGTTTCAAAGAGATGTGTGAGTGATGACTATTGAGTTTAAAAGCCTGAAAATTTAATGAAATACGACTATTCGTATAGACGAAATTACTTTCATTCTCTACTAAATTCAATTCATCCCATACGAAAAAAATTTGTATGGACGAACTGTGAAACCTCATTTCTTCATGTTTTCCTTCCAGGATCATCCAGGACGAAGTTGGATCGTCCTGGGACGATCAGTTCAGGTTGTGAAGAAAATTTCTGGCTGGAAGGTTCATTCCAGGACGAACTGGGGTTCGTCTATACAAAAATCATACAGAGAGCAAGTCGTTCATGTACGATATTTAATTTCGTCTGGACGAAATTTGTCCAGAGGCCAAATCATCCCGGGACGATCTGGGATTGTCCGGGATAATCTGGGATCGTCTTGGACGATCAGACTGGATATATATGGATTGAGATCTTTTTGAAGAGAGAGAAAAGCCCAGGAGAGAAAAATTCGAAGGAAAAAGGAAGAAAAGTGATTTTTGGGCGACTTCTGTCCATTTTCGTCAGTCGCCATAATTCAAGAAGTTGACCGACTCGAGGTAAGGCACATTTCGCCTTTCTCAATTTTCAGAAACAAGGATTTTGTCGACTTTTCTGTCTCGGATTTTGTTTCCGTTAGCGAATAATTGATTCCGTTTTGTACAGATAAAGGTTTTACCACGTAACTTTTGGTATGTTTCTGAGATGATAATTGTACACGTTTTGAGTATTTTCTGAAATATTTTTATCGGGTATTTTGAATTCTGTTGAGTTTTAATTGAATAATAATTAATCTGGATGTCTGAATTTACTGTCTCAGTATAATAAAAGTCTTAGAATAATGTTATATACTATCTGTGGTAATTTGGTAAGTTTCTGAATCTGTGAATTTTGTGGAAATTTCGTATACTACTGTTATGCCACTGATGAATTTTCTGAAGTATTCTATTTTTCTGATTTGAATGTTTTGATGTGCTGTGATATCAGAAGGGAGTTATAAGAGGCTGGAATCCTTTGTGATTCTGTTGTCTGGGTCTGAGAAATCTGAAAATAAGTTCTGTTCTAAAAATTATGTATATCTGTTCTCTTTTGGTGCTTCAAGCACAAAGGGAGACATAAGGGGCAAAAATCCATTGAGATTCTGTCAGTGTCAGGGAAGGGAGACATAAGGGGCCAGAATATGAGATTCTGTCAATGTCAGGAAAGGGATGCAAAAGGGGCTAGAATCCGTAGAGATTTTGTTAGGGTCTGGGAATCTAAAATCAGATATGTGATCTGATGTTGAAATGTGATTTTTATCTTATTTGAAATCTATTCTGTACGATTCTGTCTGTTCTGTACGATTCTGTTTGTTCTGTACGATTCTTTTTGTTCTATAAGATTTTGTTCTCTTTGTACGATTTTTATTTATGATGGGAATTCTATTTTGTTATATCAGTCATATGACTTTTATTTGAGCAAGTGTCTGTATTCTGATGACTATATGATTTCTATATGATTTTTGTACGGCTATTAGAATATCTGCTTCTGATGTATTTTCTGATGTGAATTTCTGGAGATTTTGATTGGTGAGTGTTGTCTTGCTGAGCTGTTAGTTCATCCTTGCTTTTTGCATGGTTTTTAGATTCTGGGAAAGGGAAAGAAGTCTTGAACTAGCCATTCTGTGTTTGATATGAGATTAGGTATTTTATACTTTTAATTTTGTACAATCATGGCTTTTCTATTCTATTTTTTCTATCTGTAGCCATGAAATGTATTCTACATAATTATTTTGATGAAAAGGAAAGAAAGAAGAAAATAGTGAATTCATTTCTGTGCTTTTGAAGTTAATAGTAGCTATGTATTTTTATTAGTTCAAGTGTTTGGAAGAAAATTCTAAAGCAAGTCCCAAAACTAGATCCTGGATTTCAAGTTGCAAGTCCCGTCGTGACCCGGCCCAAGCGGGATTCGTTCTGGTCGGGTTGGATCGTGACAAAAATTTAATGGTATCAGAGCACTAGTTTTGGAACTTGGATTGTAAGACAGAGCTATAGGAATCGATCTGTAAGACTTTTTGGGTAGTTCTTGGGTGTCTGGATTTTTTATTGTGTTGTTTTATGTGCATAGTTTTTTGTGTGATTACGGATCTGCCAGACCCAGATATGACTGACGGGCAGAGTGCTAGTCAGGTAGCTCCTGTAAACAGTTCTGCCCCAGTGGTTGGTTCTGATATGGTTTCTCAATTTGCTACATTGGTTGCTCAGTTGATAAGTGAGACTCAGAATAGAGCCCCTACTGTTCAATCTGAGGATGTGGATAGATATCTACAGATGTTTCTGAGATTGAAACCTCCAAGATTTGAGGGCACGGTTGAGCCCAGAGCAGCTGAGGAGTGGTTAAGGAGGTTGGAAAAGACCTTTGACGGCATGCAGTGTCCTCTGGACAGAAAAGTACCATTAGCTATTTTTCTGTTAGACGGTGAAGCTGAACGCTGGTGGATGGGCCAGCAGGAGGAAAAGTTGCAAGGTAAACTAAATTCTCTGATTTCTTGGGAAGAATTTTCTGAAGTCTTTCCATCTTAATTTGTACCTCCTTCTGCAAGACAGCAAATGCAGGAGACTTTTTAGAGATTTGTTCAGGGGAGCATGATGGTTATGCAATATGAGGCGGAGTTTACTGCTTTGGCACGATATGCTCCATAATTGGTGAGTACTTCTGCTGAGAAGTGCTACAAATTTCTTATGGGATTACGAGATAGCCTAAGTCAGCCCCTGGTACCATTTCACATTTCTGATTTCTCTGAGCTTGTGGAGAGAGCTCGTCTGATAGAGAACGATCTGATGGCTACTCAGCAGCGGTGGAATGCTAGTAGGAAGAGGTTCAGTGGTGATGCTTCTAGTAGTGGTTTTTCTGGATTTGGCAAGAAGAGATTTACTTCTGGAGATTCTAGGAGGAGTGGACAGTCTGTGTCCACTACAGTTTCTGGTAGTGGCAGTGTGACCAGTTCGGGGTTAGTCAGTGGTGCACCTATGTGCCAAACTTATGGACGATGACATTTTGTCCAGTGCTACAGGATGACTGGTTAGTGTTTTAGATGTGATCAGACAGGACATCGGATAGTAGAGTGTCCACAAGTTGGATCTGATCGACGCTCTGAGTTCAGATCTGAGAGTTTTGCTAGACCTGCCAGTTCAGCAGGAAGGCTGAGGACAGTTCCTCCACGTACTATTTCTGAAGAATAATCTGGTAGAGCTGATTGATCAGGTTCTATGGCAAGGAGACCACCTGGCGGTACTCAGAGGGAGTATAGTGGTTATGTAGCTCCATCTCCAGTTCAGCCACGTGTATATAGTTTGAATGAGCAAGAGGCTCGAGATGCTCCTGATGTGGTGACAGGTACGGTTTATATTTCTGATCATCCCTGTCATGTTTTATTTGATTCTGAAGCCAGTCATTCGTTTTTGTCCTAGCGTTATTTTGATGCTTTGCATCTAGATTCCGTGATGTTACCGGTTTCTCTTTCTGTTCTTTTGCTGGATGGAAATAATTTGATTGCTCGGAAGTTTCATTTTTGTGAGATTGATATTTCTGGCAAGAAGTGGAAATCGTGTTTGATTTTTTTTGCCGATTTCCTCGTATGATGTGATTTTGGGCATGGATTGGCTGAGTCTGTATGAGGCTCAGATTAATTGTTTGAAGAAGCAAGTGAGCTTGCTTATGGAGGGTGTGAGATGTGTATTCCAAGGATTATGAGGCATTCTCTCCTGTTTGATTTCTGTTTTGGAAGTTAGAAGAATGTGGAAGAAGGGTTGTATGGTATTTTTGGCCTCGGTATGGGATACGAACATGGATGCGGGTTCTATTTCTGATATCCTAGTGGTATGAGAGTTTTTCGATGTATTTCCTAAGGAGTTGGTTGGTTTACCTCCGGATAGAGACGTTGAGTTATGTATTGATGTTTTTTCGGGTATATCTCCGATATCTAAAACTCCGTACAGGATGGCATCAAAGGAACTTTCAGAGTTGAAAGTTCAGCTTCAAAAGTTGGTTGATAAAGGATTTGTTCGACCTAGTGTTTCTCCTTGGGGAGGACCTGTTCTGTTTGTAAAGAAGAAGGACGGAACAATGCGAATATGTGTAGATTACAGAGAACTGAATAAAGTCACAATTAAGAATAAATATCTGTTGCCACTGATTGATGATTTATTTGATCAGCTAGCTGGATCTTCTGTATTTTCAAAGATTGATTTAAGATCTGGAAACTATCAAGTGAAATTAAGGGAAGCTGATGTGATGAAGACAGCTTTCAGTACTCGGTACGGATACTATGAGTTTTTGGTTATGCCTTTTGGGGTAACCAACGCACCTGTTGTGTTTATGGATTTGATGAACAAAGTGTTTAAGGAGTATCTATATCAGTTTGTGATCGTCTTCTTCGACAATATTCTTGTATATTCTTCTTCTGAAGAAGACCATACCAGACATTTGAGGATTCTGTTGGAGACTTTGAGACAGCATCAGTTGTATGCTAAGTTCTCCAAATATGAATTCTGGTTGAAGAGCATTTCTTTTCTGGGTCATATAGTGAGCGGTGAAGGTATTTCTATGGATCCCCATAAAGTTCAAGCTATTACTACTCGGCCAAGGCCTACTACGGTATTTGAGGTACGTAATTTCTTGGGCATGGTTGGTTATTATAGAAAGATTGTGAAAGGATTTTCTCAGATTTCTACACCTCTGACGAGACTGACTTAGAAGTCAGTAGCTTTTGTTTGGACACCGGAGTGTGAAGCTAGTTTTCAGCGATTGAAAGATTGTTTGACATCTGCTTCCGTATTAGCACTTCCGTCAGGTATAGAAGGATTTCAGGTATTCAGTTATGCTTCACTGAAAGGTTTGGGTTGTGCCTGATACAGCAAGGTCAGGTAATTGCTTATGCCTCAAGACAGTTGAAACCACATGAAAAAAATTACTCAACGCATGATTTGGAATTAGCTGTAGTTATATTTACTTTGAACATTTGGCATCATTACTTGTATGGCGTCAAGTGTGAGATCTTTACATATCATAAGAGTTTGAAATACATCTTTACTCAGAAGGATCTGAATTTGAGGCAAAGAAGGTAGCTTGAGTTGATCAAGAATTATGATCTGACGATTCAGTATCAGCCTGGTAAGGCTAATGTGGTAGCAGACGCTCTGAGCAGGAAATCTTCTGGATTATCAGGTATTCAGCTTACTTCTGATGCGTATCGGATATAAGAAATGGAAAAATTATAGTTTGAGGTGATTTCCTCTACTGGTCCGGATTCTGGTGTGTTGACTCAGATGGACATTCAGTTTTCTTTAGAAGAGAGGATTATTAAAGCTCAAAAGTCAGACTCTAAATATGAGAAGCTGATTGTTCAGATTGAATCTGGTAAGAAACCTGAACTACGAATTTCTGATTCTGATGCTATTTTCTATAAGAACAGGCTGTGGATTCCTGTGTTTAGAGATCTGAGGAAGGAGATTCTGTATGAATCTCATTATTCAGGCTATACCATTCATCCAGGAAGTGGTAAGATGTACGGAGATATGAAAAGTTTGTTTTGGTGGCCTGGAAT